>NW_018251073.1:104387-124527 GCF_001263595.1 Phalaenopsis equestris | reverse complement strand
TTAAATAAAAGGACACTACACCTCAAGCCATGTCTTTATCCCGAAAGATAAACACAAGACTTGAGGGTGAGGCTCGATCAAATAAACTAAGAAATATATGACATTCGTTTAGTCTGCGAAACCATTTTTATTATTACGAAGAATTAAATAGGGTTTATATTAAGTTAGGTTTGGAAAAGCTTCCTATAAGGGCAAGCCCCTATAGTTAATTTCATCTTAAATGACAGAAGTCGTTTTCATCTTAAATGACGGAAGTCGTTTAAGAAAACTCTCGATAAAAATCAGGGGATATTGTCTTCAGAGTTTCAAAGGATATGAATTTTTAAAGAGATCGGACAAAGAGGCATGAAATGAGAATGACTCAAATTGGGAGCATTTTATTTTGGAATCCAAAGGAAGAAGAACTAGGAGATGTCACAGATTTTGAGGAGAACCTCATTGACTTCCCAAGCTGTCCTACTGTTTGGCTTCAGTTTTGGAGAGAAATTATTTAAATGTTTCATCCTGCAATTTTTTTTAGTTAGGGCTTACATTCGTATGGAATGATCACACAAATAGCCTGAAAGATATGAGGATTTAGGTCATGACAAATGACAACATTAGAGTCTTAAAACAGGTTAGGGCTTACATTATATAGTAGGGCTATATAAATACCTAAGGATAAGATTGAGGATTTATGTCGCACTAGGCGGATAACCTCGAAATCCTATGGCTTGTTGTTTAATTCTAAGGAGTGGTTGAGCTGATGTAAACATGTTTTGCTAATGAAGATGGTCGTGCTGCCCACAATGCTAGCTCCAAGTTACTCATCGTAGCAAGTTTAAATTTTCTAATGTGCCGAGTCATGATGTCAAATCAAATGTTCCTGAGGGTCATGGTTATTTAAATATTATGGGGCATATTAAAGTTGATTAGAGCGACACCAGTTAGGATCCTATGATTCTCTTGTTCTGGTACCATTATTTTCTTTCTGATTCACTTAGTTCAAATGAATTTACTAGACTCAACCTAATGAGTTCCATACTTTCATTTAGACCTTGGGAAGCCTCTTTAGCAACCATAGGTTACCTCCTATGAGCGATTCCCGATCATTCGATAGAGACATATAAGATTACCTCCTCAGTTGCAATTTTTGTTTTGTGACGTTTGTGATTAAATTTTGAGTTGTCTTATATTTTGAATATTGTGGCTGTGAATTTTATCTAGTTTGATTTTTAAATTTTTGTTTTAGTTTTGTGGCTATCCTAACAGTTTTGGTTCTCACATGTAGGGCGACATCATTATTTAAGATGCAAATTTGAAGCAAGAAGTATAGAAAAGGTAAATACAATAATTTAAAAGTGTACCTGTTGGTTCTTCTCGTTCCTCCATCTGAAAGTTTACTTCTGATAAGACATGAATATAATTTTGCATAGAATTTAAGTTGCAGGAGTAGTGAAGGTTTAGCTATCCAACACCAAAGTATGATTCTATTGAGCCTATGAAGTTTTTAGGAGATGGTTCTAGAACAAAATATGGTAAGTTCAACTTGTCCTTCAAAATATCCAAAAGATTTCAAAGTGCTCAGGGTTTGATCCTGAATTACTTTGAAGATCTCTTGAATCATTTTGAGTTCCTTTTTGAACTCATCATATTGTTTCATTAATCATCCAAGTTTAGAGTGTCGCTACCACGTTGCCTAGTGAAACTTGATAATTCAATTATCCCAAGAGTATGATACTCAGTCAATTTCACGCTTTACTTAAGAGTTTAATGGATGAATGCCCCCGAGGCAAGCTCAAGTCATTAAAGATTTGGGGCTCATCACAAATGGGCATGGATTGCTTAAGAGGTGTTAGTCCCCAATCATATTATCGTCTAGATCCAGTCAATTGAGTTTAGATATTGAGCCTAGGTCACTACCAAGCCCTTAATAATCATAACGGGGTAATTGGTGGTGATTAAAATTTTGGTTTAAGTGTTATTTATTCTTATTGAAAGATCATATCAATTTTAGCTTAAAAAAAGTGAATTATCATCCTCATCTTATAAGCCCATCACTTAAGAATCATTTGATTTTAATTGACTTCCAAGTCATGAAGATTAGGGAAATTATGATTTTGTTGATGTTATGAAAAGGTGGTAAGTGAGCCTTCACCTTTAACCCATTGCATTTCAATCATCTAATGCATTCATGAAGGATCAAAATTACCCATCCCCAATGGTTAATCCTAAATTTTGATGAAGGCACCAAAATCTAAAATTACCTCTTTGCCCTTTGGACCTTTTCATCTTACAGTTCTTCAAGCAAAATTCAAATAAACTTGAAAATCTTTGGGTATCCCATCCATGGATTAATTAAAATATCAGAGAGGAGATTTGAATTTTCAAATTTTGATTTAATTTAAAATAATTATTTTAACCCAAAAATGGGATTTTCAATGTTAATTTATTTAATTAATCAAAATCAAGTTTTAATTTATGGAAAAATTATTGGAGGTTTTCTTAAGTTAGAAGAATACTTAGACAAAATTTTATGATTTTTTTAAATAATATTGTATTTATTATAACTATTTAATGGTCATTTTTAATGATTATTTAAATACAAAAATATGTTTTAATCTTCAAAAATCACCTTTAAATTTTTATTAAACCCTCATAAGTCCAAGAAACTTAGAGGAACAAATTTTTATATTTTTATGATTTATTTTAATTTATTGTAACTATTTTAATGAAAAATAAGAAAAATACATTTTAAGCCTTTAGAAATTCATTTTAAATTTATAAAAACTAGGAAAAATATTTTATGGAATCCCAAGTGATCAGAGAACAGATTCACACATTTTGAATTTTTTTGTATTTTTAAAAATTTTGATTATTTTAATTATTTTTAATTCAAAATATACTTTAAAAATAAAGTGTATTAAAAATAAGATTTTATTAGTATTAAATTCCCCTAATCATAAGGAACTCGGAAAACTATTTTTCATGATATTTCTAAGCTAATTTAATTTAATGTAATTTATTTTGTGCAAAAATAATATTTTTTACTTCAAACTCCATTTTAATGGCCAAATCAACTTAAATAAATTTGAAATTTTTAGAGTGGGTTGAAATGATTTTTTAGAATAATGTGAAATTGATTTTGTCAAATTTTGATTTATATTTAATTTAAAAAAATTATATAAAGTAAAAATATTTAATTAATAACAGAAACACAAAATTATTCAAACCATCACAATATTTTTCCTAAGCTTCTTTGTCCACAGGAAACCTAATAAAATTGATCACATATTTTTTGAGGAATATTTTAATTTATATAAATAAATAAAGTCAAAAATAGTCATTTAGGCTTGAAAATTAGGGGTACAAGCACAGAGGTGCTCTCTGACTTTGGAAAAAAATCAGAGATGATGCTCTCTGTCATGGGGAATCAACCCGATACCTCATAGAGTATTTAATTAACTAAAAATCATACACTTAGAAAATAATTTTTTATTTTTTGTCCACATTATTCTCCTCTATTCACCGAGCAAGAGCATATTTTTTTTTTATTTTTATGCTTTTTCTAGAGAAAGATATGGATTTTTTGAGTTTAGGCATTTAAAATAATTCATAAAACCTATATTTTCTACTTAAACCAGTCAACGTCAGCACAACCTCATTCGCTCCGAGCTTTACATGCGGCACTCTTCCATTTGATGTCGCCAAACACCTCAGCTGCCATGCGGCCCACGGTTCATGTACCAAGACTCCATTTGGTTTGATCTCCTCCGTCCATCCGATACACGAGCGATCAGACGGCTCTCAGTCATCGTTCTTAAGTGACCTAACCCCTGAGCCTTTCACACTAAAACCTTAATATCTTCACCTAGACTCAATCAAATCGCAAGGGGTTTATTTCTAAACCTTCATCTACTTAAGACGAACATATCTATACGGTTTATCAAGCATGAAATCAAGCCATTACACATGGAGAATCAAAAGAAGCTTGGGCTAGGGTTAGAGCTCAATACCTTTTTCTGAGATGGAAGGCCTCAATCAGATGGTTGTGGTAGCTTTGTTTGGGTCCAACAAACCTCCAAATTGGGTTTTTGGTCTTTAGAGGTAATTTGGGGCTTTTGGTCAAAATTGGTCAAATTGGTCAGATTGGGTTCAATGGAAGAGTTAAAATTGGTTTTGATGATATTCAAAATGATTTTTAACGTTTTGGAAAAGTTTGGGCCACCAAGGGTATTTTTGTAATTTTGGCAAATTTCGGGGTATTTTGGTAAGTTTGGCAAGTAATGGTGGTTTTGGGTAATTTGGGTAGTTTGAAATGATCTGAAATGATTTTTGAACAAACTTGGGTAGTTTGGGTGAAATTGGAAATTTTTGTTAAATTTAGGGTTTGAGGGTGTTTAGGTAACTTGGGTAGGTTTGGGGGGGCAAAAGGCTAAGTTTGGTATTTAGGTCAAATTAAGGTGTCAACCACCCTATGTGAGCCATAGACCAATGGAATTCCTATATGGGTCCTCTATGTACTGATCTTAGGCAAACCCTAGCCTAGGGCTAGTGGGTCTAAAGGACCATCTACATGAGTCTCCCAAAGGATCAAGGGATCAAAGTCAATAAGTTCAGCTTAGGGTTTTGAGTGAATGTGAGTGAAAGTGAGTGAACTAGCTCCAGACTAATACCTAGGGTCAACCCTAAGGCCAAGCAGTCCTATGGGGACTCCCCTTGAGCTCCCCCATATTGTCCCCGCCTAGTAAGTGCTAGAGGTTAGTACCAATAGATGGAACTTCAAGTTGAGTAAAGAATGGTTTACAGTTTCTAATGGTGAGGGTTACTTTTCTAGTCCTCTAGGAATAGTCAGCAGAAAAGTCTTACAGCTAGACTCTAGGCTACTAAAGAGGAAATACTAGACCTCAACCAAAAGTGAAGTGAGGTCAACAAATGAACCCTCAATATGTGTGGTGTGCTAGGCAAGCACACTGCACGTATTAGCATTGACCGATGGTATCAACAAAACCAACACAGATTTCTAAGTCAACAGACCTAGAACAAATTGTAGAATTGAGTGAAAATTTTGTTCTACTGGGGAATAACAGATACTCTCGTTGGGGAACAGAATGGATATTGTGGGAATAAGCATCGGAGAAAGGTCATAGAAAGGAAATAATAAAATTAAAATGGAACTGTCATTGTCCAAACTCAAAATTTCTCATGTAAAACTCATTTTCAATTAAGACCTGAGTTATAGTGAACTCGCCAATCCAACTACTATAAGAGAACATAAACAAGTCTAGCCATAATAAGAAGTTAAGGAATCACCTCCCTCATGATATAAAAAAAAACAAAATCAAATAACTAACAAACCAAACATCCACCAATCATCAATCGAACTAATCGATCCACACTAAAGAAAACATAATACAACACTAACATTAATGACTCTCAAGCATACTAAGTCAAACCACACTGATAACTATGGGTTTCCTCCCATAAAGCATTTGGATTAACATTGTCAGCCCGAGAAATGATTCCTCCTAGATCAAAATTTCATGTGAGTAATCTTTGATCAACAGTCCAATCTTCTCAAGATCTAAGGATTCCTAAAAAATCCTCAAATTTTAGTTTTTCAGTCAGCCTCTTCTTTTCAGATTTATTCAGATTATTTTTCCTCATATTTCTTTCTAGATCCAATATTCTTCCAATGGTTTTCTCGATTTTCATATTAATATCATCCTTAAAACTTATAAGAAATGGATCTCTATATGTAAATTCAAGATCTTCTAATTTTTGGGTCAAATTCCCTCTAGATGATTCAGATTTTGGATCAAATTCTACTAGATTACCTTTTTGCTTCAAGTGATCTTCAAATTCTTCCCCTTGAGGCTGAGGAAATGGTGGAGGTGGTCTTTCTATATTTATCTTAGTTGATGAAGTAGGTTTTTCTATTCCATAGGAATTTCTTCCATTGGTTTTTCAATCTCCTTTTCCTGTTCTCTCAACTCAATGTTTAGTTAAACCATATCCTCCAATTCTCTTCCACCACTTAGTTGGATATATTTATATTGCCCAATATTTTTCTCTTCAAGATTTATCTCAGGGTCACTAAGTAAAATCTCTAAAGGATAACTATTAATTGAATTAATAATCTGCCTAAGTAGATTTTCTATATTTTTAAATGTGGCCCCTTAACAATTCAACTAACAATCCATTTGAATAAAAACCTCTTCTAATAATAACTCCTCATTTTGTGGGTTGAAGTTAAATTGAGGATGATTGTTAATTGAGTTAATAATCTGCCCTAGTTGATTTTATATTTTCCTTATTGAGGCCCCTTGACTCTCCAGCTGACTCTCCATTTGAATAAAAACCTCTTCTAATAACTCCTTTTCTTCATTTTGTGGGTTGAAGTTAAATATATGAGGAAAGGAAAGTTCAACGTTAAAATTGCTCTGATTATTCCAATCACATATCTGATTAAATTGATTATCTTCACATAATTGGTTTTCTTCTCTAAAATTATTATTCTAGTTAAAATTTGAATGATTTTCCCAACCTGGGTTGTAATAATCAAAATAAGGATTGTATATCTCATGACTAGTTTCAAAAGAGTTAGTATCGATCAATTGTCAAAATAAATTTTACTTAATAACTGGGGGTCCTTAAGGATAACTTCCTATCTATTGAACTAACTTTCTTGCAATATTTGTAAATTAAGTTAAAGTAGTAAGCATATCTTCTTGAAAATTCACTACCCTCTTGGGGTTTACTTTATTGAAATGACTGCATTATAATTCAAAACTGAATAGTCATTATATTTTTAACCCAACTTTTTTACATTAAACTCATGGAGTATTTTCTGATTCATAATCCTCTTAAAAGTTCTTTCTAGATCCGATTCGTATAATCCAAGGTCCACAGCTTAGTTCTTTCTAGATCCGATTCGTATAATCCAAGGTCCGCAGCTTATGAACTATGCATACAAATCTAAAGATGTATCTAATAGGACAGATATCAAAATATTTTTAGTATTTTGGATTTTTCTTGAAAAATCTAAAGACTTAACTAATAGGACATATATCAAAATATTTTAGTATTTTGGATTTTTCTTGAAAATAAACTCACAAAAACACACAAGATAATGACACAACAATTTCCAAATCTAAGTTTATAGGTTCAACTAAAATTCTCCTAAAGTTTTTACCGTAGCTTCCCAGGCAACGACGCTAAAAACTTGACCTGACCAGCAATTACACAGTAATTTAGTTTCCAAAAGATAGCCAAAAACTTGGCCAAATTTATATTTAGCGACTAATGTGCAAAATCAAAAAGTTATAAAATTTAGAAATCAGTTTGCACACTATGGGTAATACGCAAGTGTACGTATCGTTTCAAGTAATATAAGGATTTCTTTAAAAACCTCAGTATTGATCCCACAGAGAAGCGAGGTAAGAAATCCCTTAGTCTAATTCTTGTACACTACTTTCAGGTCTTAATTTGGAATTTTAGAAAAGTTTGGTTTTACTAAATTTTACTAATTTACTATTAAATTAAAGTTAACTAAATTAGCTAAAAACTAAATCTAAGGAGACTAAGTAAATTTTGGAAAGTTCTTATATAATCAAAATCTCTTTCCCCTTACAATGAGATCATAAAGTATAGGAATTGAATTTTTAAAGGTTAAAATGTGGTCTTGTGACAAATAGGAGCATACATATTCTTTATCCCCTCTCGTTGCATGCAAAGAACATTGACTAATTTAAATTTTATTTCGAATTATGTAGTAGTGCTGAGTAGATTCTGGTCTCTCACTCCAGATTACCCACTGCGCCCTCTCTATAGGACCTAGTAGGGACTCTTAGATCTAAACTCTAAATCAAATTGATAAATGAATCTAGTCTGTTGATACACCTAAAGGAACTTCAAAGGAACCACAAATTTACTTTATCCATTTTTGTTTTTAGTTTTATTGTGAGATAAGATATTCAAAGGAACTTCAAGAGTTTGTGGAGGATTTGAGATAAGTTTTTATCTTTTGTTTTTAAACTACTTTTGGTTTTAATCAAGACTTCTTGTTGGTTTGACAATAATTTCTACTTTTAAACTAAAGTGTGGTTTTGTTATCTCCATGAATTCTGAGTACTTTACTTTATCTTTCTCCTTAAAATGATAAGTAATTAAAGTGTTGGATGGAAGTTGTGGAGAGTATTGATCTTTAATTTTGGAAGAAGTTGTGATGATTTAAATCCATGTACTTCATTTACTTCTTGATTTGTCTTATCTAGATGTTAAAATTTGTTATGAGAACACATAAGAACCGGGCTGGTATTGTCTCAGTCAACAATTGGAAAGAATCACATGAGGTTGTATGAATGAGAATGTTATTCATACGATTTAGAGCAAATAAATAAGGAAATAATCTTTGAAGGGTATAGAGTTAAAGGACTTTAAAGTGACATGTTAAAGCCCCCAACTTGGTTTATTATTTTAGATTCTGATATGAAATGTTAGCCCCTAGGTGGAGGGAATCAAGGGAACTCTAGCGTGAGAGCTAGTATCTTTCGTGCTTAGCCGGTCTTCAGAACTATTCAAACTTTAAATTAGTCAATGTTCTTTATAGCATCTCTAACAAGATCATCTTTTTAAATTGTTATTGTTCTGTCAAAATATCAAAAATACCAAAAAAAATTGAATTTTAATACTGCAAAAATATTTTTAGTTTAAATAATCATCTTTTAAAATAAAAAGTTTGTTGTTCAATAGTGCATATTGCGTATTTTTTTATGGGTTTGATATTCAGGTATTAATCAAAAAGTCTTATATTACTTGATAATGATATGTATACTTGCGTAGTATCCCAATATATATATATATTAAAAAGTTAAATTCTTATTTTCCTTAGGATCAAGTTTTTAGTTTTGTTTCAAATTAAGGAAACATAAGTGAAAAATATCATCAAAGACATTGTTATGCTGTTGCATTTAAACAGTAATGGGATCATATGTCACCCTAGAAACATCAATTCTACACCCATCAAAACTTATCACCACATCTATTTGCACCTCCCCTTGCATGATGGTGATGACTCTATCTAAAGTTAAGTGTGGTACTCAGTAGTTGATAAAATCATAGCCCTCCCATGTAATTATGTTTCGCAATAAATTTTAACTTTGCGAGTGGTCAGTTTGCAAAATAAACTAAGAACTTGTGAAAGTACCATCATAATTTTGGAATAAAGGAAATATTCAAACCATTCTAATCCCACAAATGATTAAATCTCATCACAAGAAGAAAGAGTAAGGAAAACTACTTACTAAGCATGGAGATAATTGATACGCCCCTAGTGCATGTTGTTTTTTTGTGTGTTTTATGTTAATTCAATTCCCTTGAGACGGTGTCAAAAGCTTGACCCGACCCGTAATTATGCAGTAATTTAGCTTTCAAAAGATGGCCAAAAACCTTACCCAATTTATATTTAGCAACAAATATACAATATTAAAATATTATGAAATATAGCAAATCGTTCACACACTATGGATTCTATGAAAGTGCATGTATCGCCTCAAGTAATATAGAACGATCCCACGAGGAAGCGAGGAAAGATGTCCTTAGTCAAATTTCATTCTACTACTATTAGCCATTAGTTTGGAATGTCGATTAAAATGGTGTTTTATCTAGCAACTACTCCTAAATGTGAATGTTAAATATAAGGATAATAACTATTCCTAAATGTAAATACTAATTCTAAAGATAACCCTTTTCAGATGAGTTGGTTTGGAGAACTTTAAGATGTTAAAAACTACTATTTTTATGTAGCAAATTGGATAATGTAAAGGAATGAGATACATTAAATATTGTATGTGTCAAATAGGAGTAATTTTAATTCTCTACCCTAATTCAGTGTTATAGAAAATCATTGGTTAATCTTAGTTTTAGTCCCTAAATTCATGGGTGGGCTAGGGTTATTGGCTCCCACTCCAGAGCTCCCACTCCCCTTCCCGTAAATGCTAACTCTAGCTTTAGTTTTTAAACACTAAGATCAAATTGGGGATTTTTAGTCTGTCACCCTAGAAATCTCCAATTATACACCCAACAAAGTATATTTCCCTATTTATTTGCACTTAATCGCATGAACTAAATACTCCTTCATGGACTTAAATGTGATTCTCACTCTATTGTATAACTCATACTCCATTTTCTGGATCATATGTTTCACAACATATTTTAACAATTCAATTGGTCAGATCCCAAAGTAAATTAAGAGCGGAGTTAAAAAACCATAACAATTTATAATTAAAACTTCTTCTAGCATGCATCCTAATATCCTAAACAAGAATCATATAATTATTGAAAAAGAAAAGTAAAAGGAAAATAACGGCATAATCTTCTCATGTCACTATTTCCAAAAAAGAAGAAAGAGTAAGAGAAACACATCACAATGCACGAAGAAAACACAACGAAAAACTTCATCAAATCAAAGCAAATCCACTAGATAAGTGTTTACAAAATCATAAGATGATCAAGAACACAATACTTAGTTTTTCCCCTTGAAAGAAAGATGAAAATTTCTCCCACAAAGCCTCCCGCTGATCCATGTAATACTAGATTATTCCCTTATAGATTCTCTCAAAATCCCCTCACCAATCTCTCCAAAAAAAGTAGAAATCAACATTTCTACTCCTATTCTAAGGTCTCTAAACATTATCCACATTTTCTCACTTACAGACACCACTTTTTCTAACATAAAAGCACCTATTATAGTGTAGGAATGAATTTTCCAAGAGATGCCTCAAGCAACCTTCCAAAAAGCGTCCAAATACATTAAATCTTCTAGAAATTTGACCAGGATCGCGTCTAAACCATCTCTAGTGCTGTCGTCACTTTTTTGGACACTGTCGGTGCCATTTTGGTGTCATTTTCTGTTCTCTGGCGCTATTGGCGCCGGTTTTGGCTCCGTCGGCGCCCACCCTGCGCAGCTCCACCATTTTGCTTTGTTTGGCTCTGTTTTAGCTCTGTTTCGTCCCATTTTAGTTGCGTTGTGTTCCGAACAGATAGACCTACAAAATAAGCATAAAAACAACCTTCCTTTAAAGAATAATTTTATTAGTCAAAACAAAAAGTATAAGAATAATTTCTTAAGTTGTTAATAATTTCTATAAGTTGGTCTAGTAAATATAATAGTACAGCTTAAGAAAAATTTTTAACAGCTTAAGTCAAAACTAAAAGTATAAGAACATCTAGTAGTCAAGTCTAAGATTTCTGATTCTCTATTTATTTCAAGAAGAATTGTAATTTGTCATATTAAAGTCACTTAGAAATCCATATGAAAAAGAACTTTATTAGTAAGGATATTAATACTCAAATACAAGTTTAAAAATAGCAATAAAGCCTTCTTCCTCAAGTTGATTCATGTGAAGCCAAATTTTGATTAGACATCTCCTCAAGCTTCTCCTTGCATACTTTTCTTTTCTTTTTCTTTTCTTTTTCTTTTTTTTTATTTTTTTTTTATTTTGGATCATTTTTATTCCTTTCTTTTTTTTATGTGAGGATTACTATATCTGGATAGCCTTTAATAAGTTTGAACTTCACTATACTCTTCTTAAAGTTAAAAACTTTTCACATTCCTTCACTTTATAAATTCATATTAGCTTTGAAGATTTTTCATAAAGCCTCATTCTTTTCTTCTTACATGAAACTCTAAGATTCTTAATACTTCAAAAATACAATTTTCTTTACTTTAAATAGAAAAAGCATAATCTTATTCTTTCATACCAAATATCTCAACTTTAGAATCAACTTTCATTATTGAAAACTTTTACTTAAGTCTACTATTTATTTAGAAACACAAATATAGCTCTCTAAAGTTAGCCTCTAATACCAAAGGTCAAGTTAAATTAAGTTTTTTTTAAAATATAGCTAATTGAGGACAAATAAAATTTCGTTTCATTCTTTCAAAGAAATTTTTCATCCCCCCAAACTTAAATTTTTAAATATTTTGCAATCAATTCCGTAAAATGTAGCCGGAAGAAAAAGTAAAAGTTGAATCTACTAACTATTACAACATCCTATCAAATTCATATACATTCATAATCAAGATAGAATGACAGCATGAGAAAGTAAATCTAGCCTAAAACATGCTTGCAATAATATTAAACTAAAAGGAAGTATACTCAATTTAAAATTTTATTTTTCATCCTACCCCTAAACTTGATGTTTAACATGTATAGCATTTAGTGCAGTAAATATAAATAGAAAGAAAAACAGTTTAGAAATTTTATCTTCCACAAATCTCTATCATAAACATCTGCAATTATTTATCAGGATAGAAAACAAGTAGTGGAAAGTAAATCAAAACAAAACATGTCAGAATGAAATTAACTAAAAAAAGTCTAACTAGCATAACATGTAGCAGCATTGTAATATAAAAATGTTCTTCAAGTCCTATATATTATTGTAACAAAAACACAAACACACATAATAAATGAGGACAATTCTTTTTTTAACTCATCACATCTCACTAACTTACTTCCAATTTCTAACGGAATCACTACATAATTATATTGGGTACTAATAAAAGATTTATAGATTCTAATCTCTAAGATAAGATTATCCCTGATATATTGGTTCTTGAGCACCAACACCAGGCATCACCTTATCCCAATAATTAAGCACCTCTACCAACAGGCATCACCTTATCCCAATAATTAAGCACCTCTATCAATTATAAAGATAATGTAAATTCATCCACATGCTACTCATCAAATAGGTTATCTACTCCTACCAAATGAAAACAAGGTCAAAGAAGGGAAGTAACAAAATTGAGATGGAATTGTCACTCATAAATTCATAATGTCTCTTCTAAAACTCAAGTTCGGGTTAGACCCGAGTTATAGTGGACTCATCAATCCAACTACTACAAGAGAACATATAATTCTAACCATAATACGAAGTTAAGAATCACCTCCCTCATGACACACAAAAAGTAAATCAAACCACAAACAATCCAAACGTCTACCAAACATCAATCAAACTAATTAATCCACACTAAAACAAACACAATACAACACTAACAATCATAAGTCTCAAGCACACTAAATCAAAACACACTGATAAATATGGGTTGCCTTCCATAAAGCGCTTTGTTTAATGTCATCAACTTGACAAATGATTCCACCTGGATCAAAATTTCATTTAAGTGATCCTTGATCAATCACCCAATATTTTCCAGATCCAGGGATTCCTGCAAAGTCCTCAAATTAAAATTTTTTTTTTCAGCTCTTCCTTTTTAGATTGATTCATATCCTTAATCCTCATATTTATTTCTAGGTCCAATATTCTTATAGTGGTTTTCTCAATTTTCATATAAATAACATCCTTAAATTTTATAAGAAATGGATCTCTATAGGATACTTCATGATCTCCCAAATCTTAGATCAGATTCTCTCTAGATAATTTAGATTTTGGATCAAATTCTTCTAGGTTACTCTTGTCTTTCAAGTTAACTTCTAATTCTTCCCCTTGGAACTGAGTAAATGGTGGAGGTGGTCTTTCTATATATCGTTCTAAATCCTTAGGAATTTCTTCCATTGGTCTTTCAATATCATTATCCTCATCTCTCAACCAAAAGTTCTTTTGAAACATATCCTCGAATTCTCTTCTAAATGTTTGTTCGATAACTTTATATTGCTCATCATTCATCTGCTTAGAGTTTATCTCAGAGTCATTAGGTAAAATCTCTGGGGGGTAACTGTTAATTGCATTAATAATCTGCCTCATCATCAGAATCTCGTTAGCATCAGAATCTCATTCATATTGTCTGTATACCATAGAATATGTCATTCAGCGATTTTAAATAACTCTTTCTTAGGAGATCTTTTACTGATTTCATTTACTGATTTCTTTTACTGATTTCATCATTTAATTTAGGTTCATCTTGTGATTGAGTCGAATATGAAGATATAAAGACTGGTGGTGTAGATGAAATTTCTAAATAATTAGGCTTTAAAATTGTACGAGATATATTCATTTTAAGTTCATGAGATTTTTCAACAGATTGAACTAAAAGTTTACTACTTTTGGTAACGCCCATCATTTCACACCTCTTCTATCCTGAACATACATACAGTCTTCTTCAAACAAAATTTTAGACTCATCATGAAAGTCCAGTTCGATCTCATTTGTTAACTTACTTAACTTACTCTCAAAACTTTTTTAGAAATGGTCTTTACTTATATAATCAATTTCATCCATCTAAAAACAATCATCATCTTTTCTCTCAGCTGGATATTTCATAGTCTTTAACACATCAAAAGTGACTTCTTGGTCATTAATATTCATAGTCAACTCTCCTTTTTGCACATCTATCATAGTTTATCCAGTAACAAGAAAAGGTCTCCCCAAAATAATTGTATTTTCTTTATCTTTATTCATATCTAATACAATAAATTCCATAGGAAAAATAAATTTATCTACTTTAACAAACACATCTTTTATAACCCCTTTTGGATAAATGATAGATCGATCAGTTAACTGTAGGGTTACAGTAGTGGGAGAAATATTGACTAAACCTAACCTTCTAAATATTCATAGAGGCATCAAATTAATGTTTGATCCTAAATCATATAAAACTTTTCCACATAATCTTTCTCCAAATACATAAGAAATTGTTAAGCTAGAAGGATCTTTTAAGTTTCTTATGAAGCTTTTTTTGAAATACAGCGTTCCTCACTTAGTGCAACTGTCTCGTAATCCCCAAATTTTCTTTTCTTTTTTAATATCTCCTTCATAAATTTTGCATAACTTGGCATATGTTTTAAAGTTTCAGCAAAAAGAATATTTATCGTAAACTTTTTAAGTACTTCCATGAACTTTGAAAATTGTTTATCCAACTCTTGATCTTTAAGTCTTTGAAAAAATGGAGGTGGTGGTCTTTCTAAATTTATTTTAGTTGGAGATATTAATTTTTCCAGACCCTTTGAAACATGTTCTTCAGGACTTCTAGTTTTCTTTGTTTCTCTCACAATTTCTTTCTCTTTTCTAACAACATCCTCTACTCTTTTCCACTTTTTAATTGGACAACTTCTACCTGTTGATTATTGTTCTCTTTAGGGTTGATCTCATTGTTGCTATGAAGTGTTCCTTGCGGTATATTGCTATATGAATTAGCAATTTGTCCCAGTTGATTCTCTATATTGCTAATTGCAGCATTTTCACTTTGCAACTGGTTTCTCATTTGCAATACCACATCTTCTATAGACATCTTCTTATCCTCAAATTGTCAATCATTGTTAGAGTCCAGTGAATATGAAGGTCTATAATTTGTGTTCCCCTATTTTTCCAACTTCCATTAAGATTTGCATGATTATTTGACCATTGTTGGTTTCAACCCAAAGTAGTGTGATTCCAGTTAAAATTAGGATGGTTCTTCCAACCTGGGTTATAAAAGTTAGAATATGAGTTTTTTATGGTATTTAAAGTTTGAAATGTCTATTAAAATGATGTTTTATCTAGCAACTACTCTTAAATGTGAATGTTCAATGTCAGGATAGTAATTATTCCTAAATGTAAATACTAATTCTAAAGATAACCCTTTTAAGATGAGTTGGTTTGGAGAACTTTAAGATGTTGAAAACTACTATTCTTATGTAGCGAATTGGATAATGTAAAGGAATGAGATACATTAAATATTGTATCTGCCAAATAAGTGCAATTTTAATTCTCTAACCTAATTCAGTGTTATAAAAAATCATTAGCTAATCTTAGGTTTAGTCTCTAAATCTGTGGCTATGCTAAGAGGATACTGGCTCCCACTCTTGTGCTCCCACTTCCCTTCCCCTGAAGGCTAACTCTCGCTTTAGTTTTTAAACATTAAGGTCAAATTGGGGATTTTTAGTCTGTAGAAATCTCGAACTCTACACCCAACAAAGTATATTTCTCTATTTATTTATAATTAATCATTGAATGAAATACTCCTTCATGGACTTAAATGTCATTCTCACTCTGTTGTACAACTCATACTCCATTTCTTGGATTATATGTTTCATAACATATTTTAATAATTTAATTGGCCAGATCTAAAAGTAAATTAAGAGCAGAGTTGTCAATATACTAAATAAGAATTCTACTCATTGCAAAAGAAAATTAAAAGAAAAATAATGATATAATCTTTTCATGCCACTATTTCCAAAAAAGATTAAAGAGTAAGAGAAACACATCACAAAGCACGAAGAAAACACAACAAAAAACATCATTAAATCAAAGCAAATCCACTGGATAAGTGTTTAAAAAATAATAAGATAATGAAGAACACAATACTTAGTTTTTTCCCCTTGAAAGAAAGATGAAAATCTCTCCCACAAAGTCTCCCGCTCATCCATGTAATGCTAGAACATTCCCTTACAGATTCTCTCAAAATCCCCTCACCATTTTCTCCAAAAAGGTAGAAATCTACATTTTTACTTCTATTCTAAGATCTCTAAACATTCTCCACATTTTCTCACTCACACACACCACTTTTTCTGACATAAAAACACTCTATTATAGCGTAGGGATGAATTTCCCAAGAGATGCCTCAAGCAACCTTACAAAAAGCGTACAAATAAATTGAATATTCTAGTAATTCGCCTAGAATCGCGTCTAAACTATCTCGGGTGCTGTTGGTGCCATTTTGGACACTATCGGCGCTGTTTTGGGCTCTGTCGGGATCATTTTGGCATCGTTTTCTGCTCTATGACGCTGTTGGTGCCGGTTCTAATGGCATCATTTTCTGCATTTTTTCGCTGTCGGTGCCCACCCTGTGCAGCTCCACCATTTTGCTTTGTTTGGTTCCATTTTAGCTCTGTTTCGCATTATTTCAGTTGCATTGCTTTTGCTTTGTTTGGCTCCATTTTAGCTCTGTTTCGCATTGTTTCAGTTGCATTGCTTTTCTAACAGATAAACCTACAAAATAAGCATAAAAATTTTTTTTTCTTTAAAAAGTGATTTCATTCAAAAATGTGTGAGAAGTGTAAAAGAGATTAAACATAGAAAGACATATCGAAATGAGTTAGGACAAAATTTTCTTTCTTGCTAATTTTTGCTCCAAATTGCACTATTTTTGCTTTTTTTCTCCAAAACTCCATTTCATGTCCCTGAAACCAAAATATACAAAATACAGTTCTTTAAAGTGTAATTTCATTGAAAATCACCAAATATAAGCATTAAAAGCATATGAAAAATTGAACATTTTTAGGCGTATCAATAACACAACAAAAAACTTCTTTTAAATCTAAGAAAATTCACTATAAATCTATTTACAACAAATATAAGGTAATGAAGACACAATACTTCGCTTTTTCCCTTAATAGAAAGACAAAAATCCCTCCAACAAAGCCTACTGCTGGTCCACACAAAGTTCTACAATTCTTTTCAGATATCTCTCAAAATCCCTTTCTCTCAAAATCCCTTACCTTTCAGATATCTCTCAAAATCCCTTACCAATCTCTCCAGAAAAGGTAGAAATCTACATTTCTACTGCTATCTACGACCTCTAGATGTGCTTGGAAGTTTCAATTGTTTGAAATGCCAAAAGGCGCCTCCCTAAGCCAAATGGTGCTTAAGAACTCCCAAAATTGAGCAATAACCATATGAAATGGTTACTAGCGCTTTGGTGCTAGAATCGGTGCTATGACATTTGTTTCTCGGTGTGAATAGTGCTATGGCGCCAGTTTGCATGCTATGGCGCTAGTTTGGGTGCTATGACACCATTTTGGGCGCGATGGCGCCAGCTTGGGCACTTTTGTGCCAAATCAAAAGTTGAGGCGGCTCCAATTGCTCCATTTTGCCCCGTTTCAGATCCAATTTTGTTCCAACAAAATGTGCCAGGTCAGAATTTTTCTTCTTTGTTTGATTTGGCTCCAAATTGCGCCGTTTTTGCTCCATATCTTTCAAAAATCCATTTCTTGTACCTGAAACCAAAAACATGCAAAATACCTTTCATTAAAATGTAATATTCTAAAAAAATGTACAAAAAATGAGCATTAAATGTATATTTAAAACATATAATTTTATGGTGTATCGGAATGTTAGTTAGCAAAGGAAAGGAAAGGTTATAAAAGAAATGTGCAAGATTACCTACCTTAGAGGAACCCTCAACAGTCCAATGTATTAAGGGCATTGTTTCAAGCATAAAGATTTTCAAACTTCCATCCCTACAAGAACTTTGTCCCTTAGATTTCATAACATAATCCGTGCATGATCAGACCACAAATATAAGAATCTAGAAGTAAGAAAAACCATAAAAAATAAGCAAAGGCCATTTATCTACTACAATCACACCACTAGTAGTTGGGGGAAGTTCATTGGATGTGGAGGCAACCACCGAAATGTTTAAAATAAACAAACATTTTTGTAAGAGCAACTTCTTTTCCAAAATATTTGCCCTCTTTAACAATTCCTCCACTTTCTGTAAATGACATTTGTACTTCTTCTTTACAAGTCATTCCTACTCCCAACGACAAATAATAATTTTCATATCATCCATAGAATACTTGATTTTCATTTTGAAATGAAAGATTACATAGCAGCTTCACCTCTATAGATGAAAGGCTTTCTTAGGAAATACATGGGGAACCGTCCCCCACCATGACCTTATATAAAAGCATAGGAAGTACAATCAAAAGAAATTTTTGAGTCAATCTCATAATAAATGTCTTAGGAAACTCCTAAAATTAACTTATGTATTTGACACATGACAAAGTAGAGCAAGGGAAAATGACGAGGAACAATCCTATTTTGTGACACACTAAATGTTGTTCTCCTAAGTCAAATCAAGGCTAGACTTTCACAAAAACAAAATCCTCAACAAACCTCAACAGGTAAGATGAGTGGATCAGGCCGAACTCCTTTAATGCACCCAAGCTAGAGTACCCAAGGAAAAAACATGCTCTTGAACCACTAAAAGAATAATTCTAGGCTACTTCGAGTCAAAATAGCATAACAATGGTTCTAGGAGAAGGTCAGTCCCCGGGATGTTGGTAGTGTAGTAAACAAAGAAAAAAACCTAATTTCACCCAGGGTAAGCAAAAGAGCTAACTGTGTGTAAAACATAGCTCACCCTTGAAACACATTCCATCTTTGCCTTGAAGGGCTCAAAGTGTCACCAAACTAGATGATGATTTCATTCCCTTATTTTTCTCGTAAGAATCAAGGAAACTAGGTCGAAGAGAGAATGGAATTGGGAAACTAAATGTATACGCCTATACCATATCAAGATACCAGAACCACTGAAAAATGTGGTCAAACTGAGCCGATCAGGTTAAGTGGCAAAACTGGATCATCTCGTCGAAGTGCCTAAACCGGTCCTATGGATAAAAGTGGTTGAATCAAGTTGATCAGCTAAAGAGGCAGAATCAAAATTACAAATTGAAGTGAGTACCAAAGGCTTCAATCTAGCTCGAAGTAACATCTGACCAACCTTAAATATGCTTGTCAATTTTTGAAGCCTAATAGATCGCCCACGACAAAGGACAAGCGCACCGAGTGTTGATCTTGTCCACATTAAAGCCTTCCCGTCAAAGATGCCAATAGAAGCTTGCCAAGGTAGAGAGACATTGTATTCAATATCTTATAATTAATGTTCTCTTTTGTATAAAAAGGAGGAAGATCTGAGAGAAGGGGGCTTCTACCTCTCTCTCTATTTATCTCTCTCTGTAAGAAGTCTTAGGTGTCTTTCTTTGTGAGAGTGTGGATTTCCAGCTAAGCGAGAGTAAAGAATCCAACACACTTTTTCAAGGCCTCCGTCGAGGATTCCCATCCATCTCTCTCATCCCCACTTCCTGTTTTATGTCAATTCTATAGTCATACTTGGTCTTCTGTTGGATTCTACGGTATCATGAACTATATGAGATCCTAGGTCCTAAAATAGATCCAACAAATATATATATGTATATATATATATATATATATAAATAGCAATGTACCTTGTCCATATGGGCTTGTCTACAAAGTTGAATGTTCAAGCTCTCTAGCTCAGGAGAGCTACTTAGCAAGCAGGCAATTCCAGGGAGTTCTTCTTTGGTTAACTGCACATCCAGCTTTAGATGTTTCAGGTTTTGTAGTGTTGTTGGCAAACAACTGTGCAAATCTTCTTGGGCGAGCAGTGCCTTCATGCAAAAAAAAAAAAAAAAAAAAA
>NW_018251073.1:85824-100464 GCF_001263595.1 Phalaenopsis equestris | reverse complement strand
TATATATATATATATATAGATATATATAGAAAAACACACACACACACACAGATGGAGTTAGGAGTGGATTTAATCTTGGCCTAAAGAGTGACCATTAATAGAGATGTGCCATCATTAACCATGAAAAGATGCATTCATGAAAGAAAATTTTCATGAATTATATATTTTAATACAAATCTATTACATAGTTATTTCCATCAAATAAAATGTGTCCAAAGAAGATGCAGAACAGGACTAAGATGTAGAGATGGTTTAATACAATTTATTCAGCATGCAAAAATTGATGGATTTGTTAGATCCATTCTGATGTGGCAAAAGCAGACTATAAGAAAGGAAGCTGGTCTGTCGCTTTCCTTTAACAAACACTCGCAATTAATAATGATAAAGCCATGAAGGTTTGAAGTTTTCTTGATATGGATTTATTCTACCAAATACTTAAAAAAATAAATCTATTATCTCGAGAGCATGATTAAGTAACATAAAGCATGGCTAACATTTGTAAAAAAGTCAATTGTTGGTTAAGTTTTTGTCCTAAAAATGTGTGATTATAGCCGTTCTTTTAACTAACATTTATCATATTAACTATAAATTTATTGTATGATTATTGCTAGAATGATTTGAAGTTGGTCTAATAATTTGAAGTAAGAAATAATTTGTCACTTCACATTAATCGAACTTTTATTTTTTAAAAAAAAGTATTTTGATAAAAATGTGATTAAATGATAAAATTAAAGACATTTATAAAACGGGCATTTACATCATACCACCAATTGATAAGATTTTGATACTAAAATGTTATATAAATAAATAAAAATATAAGTATAACTGCCTATATTAATTTTAAAAAAAAGGCTTTTATTAATTGTATTAAGAAAATAATTAAATTTGATACGCATCAACTGGCACAAATCTCAAGATATGACACAAATTTTGAGATAATCTTTTGAGAAAGTAATGTTAAAATCTTAATGAAAAAGTCATCTAGAGCTCCGATTTCAGCAAACTTTTAATCAAACTAACCGGCTCGATGAGACGGATCCAATAATATCAAAACTAGTCTAATCTGAGTTAACTCAAGCTCAGATAACGTCATTAAACCACTCATGGAAGTTTTTCAAACATTATTAGAAGGTCAAACGAATGTCAAATATAACAAGCTTATAGTTGAATCGAGCGTCTCGGCAAGAAAAATCCAATGAGCCCAAGATTGCTCAATTCTGATATTGTTAAGGCACTCAAATGTTCATCAAACACCATCTGATCGATAAAAGATCTTCAAACCGTCCAATCAAAATGGGTTCATTTTTCTGCATTAATCGCATCCATAACACTATAAATAAGGCCCCACCCCTCTCAAGTTGGGGGGGTGAGCTTGAGGCTCGAGAAAGCATTTGAAGCTTTGCAAATGAACTGAAGTCTAGCACCACTTTTGTCATCGTTGATCACCGTCGACCATCATTGACCATTGCGGACCACCATCGATTATCGCCGACCACTGTCGACCACCATCGATTGTCGACGAACATCACTTGTTGGCCTCCAAAGATTGTCATCGGCTGCCGCCCACTTCTTATAACAAGTTCATTCACACGTCGACGTTGTAATTCGATAGACTTCATAACAATTTCCCACCTGTGGGATAAGGGGTCTCTATAATTAACTTATAGTGGATTTTACAATTGAGCGAGATCTCATGGTTTTGGACTTTCCACGTAAAATCTTTTGGTGTGATTATTGGTTGTTTTCTTTTATTTAAGTGAGCGTTGAAATTCCATGAATTGCTAAGACATTAATCCATTACTCTACTGCCATAAATTTTTTAACACGCATCAGTTCGGTGTCTTCTACGGGAAGCGAAGTCCCGTTTGGCATTGTCTTCAACTTTAAGACACCTAGCCCCTACTTCGTTTCTCAGTGATGTACATCATCCAACTGGCAAAAGAACCTCATTTACATCTTGAAGATATCTCTGAAGTATTCTTCAAAGTGGGTAGCAACCTTCACTATATTCTCGAAAGATAGTTTACGTTAGCGTCCCAAGTATGATTGTAGCTTGGTTGTCTTCTCGCATCTTATTTGGACACAAAGTATTTCACAACTTCTTTCAGATTGGTGGGCAGTCTTCACTGTAGTATTGAAAGGTTGTTCATGTTAACATCTCGGGCATGACTGCGGTAGGGTAGTCATCCCACATTTTGTTCAGATAACAAAGCTTTGAAAAACACTCCTAGACTGAGCGCAGTCTTTGTCAAAAATAACGCTTTCTCAGCATCCCCTCCCCGTACCGGCTTCTTCTACAACTAGATCAATAAGCTACTCTCTTTAATGCTCAATACATGAGTTGTTTTATAAACTCACAAAGAAAATGCCCTCGTTGAGAGGCAAAAGATCCAAAAGCAACAACTTATGAGTTGTCAAACATTATTTTTAAGTATGACTGCAATCATATTTCAAAAAAAATATTTGGTCTATTGTGACCTACGCCTAGTCTCGAGAAAAGCAGAGCATCTCTGACACCTCATTCTAGGCTTAATCAATCTCATGAGGACTCGCTTTGACCTCTTCCATTACAGGTTGTAGTTTTCAAGCAAATACTTTGACATACATCCTCGGATAGGTCAATAATTCTTGGCGGATCTTCTTTGACTTCTTCTAAAATAGGTTGCGGTCATCAAACAAAAGCTTCAAATGACAACATAGGATAGTTTAACCATCCTCAGTTGATTTCATATGACTTTATCAGTTACGGGTTAATACCGTTGAGCATCTTTGGTTACACAACTCAGAACTGGTCTTACATCCTTAATGGGTTTTCCTTTCTACCATGCCCCTGAAAGTCAAGCCCAAGGAGAAAAACTTGATAGGAAGATCCGGTACCCCTAGAAGTTGAGCCTAGGAGGCAAGACTCGATATAAAGCTACGGTGCACCTAGAAGACAAGCTCAAGTAGCAAGTCTTGATAGGAGCTACCATGCTCCTAGAAGTCAAGCCCAAGTGGCAAAAATCGATGGGAATATCTTGTACCTCTGAAAATTGACGCTAGGAGACAAGACTGGATATGAAGTTACAATGTTCTTAGAAGTAAGGCCCAAGAGGAAAGACTCGCTCAGAAGCTACCATACCTCTGGAAGACAAGCCCAAGTGGTAAATTTTAATGGGAAGATTGTAGTGGACAGAGCACTCATTAGAAAGGCTCAAAGAGAGCAAGTGGTTGACAGTGTCTCGACTGAAAAACCTCAGAAGTTTACAAATCTTAGAAGGCACAAGTAAATCTCAGAAGGCTACAAGACTCAAAAGTCACAGATACATCAAATACCTCAGAAAGCTACAAGTCTCAGAAGACACATGTACATAAAAGACATCAAAAGGCTATAAGCTGTAGAAGGTGTTGGGTCATTTCAAGCTCCTATAAGGCATAAACTTGAGAGGGCACAACCTTGAAAGGCATGAGCCTCAAACGACATGTCATTATGTATTCTATAATGTTTGTATGCTAACTTTAATTATAGAATTTTGTACGATTGAGAAGCCACAACAACCTCAGAAGCAATGTCAAAGACGTAAAAGTAAATACATTATCCTCTTCTACAAATGTCACATTAGATGATTAAAAAGGCTATAAAGAACAATAAGAAATGCTACAAAAGATACAAGAGATATTGTCGTTATAGAAGCATAAAATCTTCTTCTCAAAGCATGACCGAAAAGCTTTAGCATTTCTTCATCTCCACTGAAATGCGCAGTAGCAACAAGCAAGAAGATCTCGAGTCATTTGATGGATAAGAACGAAGATAATATTCTTCATCTCACCGATGCAATAGAAGATCCCATTGGTCACCTGCTACACAAGATGAGACCAACTTTCTTTTACGCCATAACATGAAACAGGATCCTGTTGATCTCCAGCTAAAGAGGACAGGAATGACTTTCTTTTTCCAAACTGACCGGTAAATTTTCTTTCTAAAGAGGTCACCTGCTACACAAGATGAGCTCTGATTTCAGTAAACTTATGTCAAACTGACCGGTTCGATGAGGCGAACCAAATGATATCAAATTAGGTCAATCTGTGTCAAATCAAGCTAAGATCAAGTCATTAAACCACTCTTAAAAGTTTTTCGGACATCTTTAAAAGGTCAAACAAATGTTGAATCTTGCAAGCCTATAGTCTAATCGAGCGTCTCAACAAGATGAATCCAGTGAGCCCAATATTGCTCAATTTTGACATCGTTAAGGCACTCAAATGTCAATCAAACGCTGCTTGATTGAAGGAAGCTCTTCATGTCGTCCGATCAAAGTGGTTGGTATTCTTGCATTAATTGCACTTATAATACTATAAATAGATTCATACTCATCTCATGAGGTGGTTGAGAGATTGAGGCTTGAGAAATATTTTGAAGCTTTGAAAAGGTGCTAAAGTTCAAGACTACTCTTGCCACCATCAATTGTCGCCAACCGTTGTTGACCAAGGTTAACCATCATTTCTTCACTGACCATCATTGACCACCAACGACTGTTATCACACACCACCTGCCGGCCTTGACCAATCGCCATCGGCTACCACCTACTTCTTACAAGTTTATTCACTTGTCGACCTTGTAATTCGAAAGACTTTGTAATCCTTTCCCACCTGTGGGATAACGGGTGTCGTAATCAACCTATAGTAGATTTTTACAACTAGATTTTGCCTCGTGGTTTTTTTTCTTTTATGGGTTTTCTATGAACAAACTTTTCATGTCCTTACTGGTTTTTTTGTATCTAAGTGTGTGATGAAATCTCGTGCAGCGTTAAGACGATGATCCATTTTCTAGCACGTATCAACATTCAAATTTCTGAAATTATTGGTCATTTCGTAACTATAAAAAATAGAAAAATTTACATACAAATATTACGTATTTACATATCTCACACTTAAAGTTTTATATTTACTTACATAGCTCTTTTTTATTGATTCCTTATTTGTCCATGAATCACACCTAAGGAACAGACGTAAGTAGAGGGAGAGAGAGAGTGGTAGAATAGTAATGTGGTAATACGTAATGTTAATAGTGCCTTATTCATAAAATCATCTTCTTATTTATAGTGAATAAAGTACAATGTCATGATGTTGCATTTTCTACCCAACTTTAATGAATTCAGTACAAGCATATTTTTGGTATTTTACATATATCAACTTATTGTCTTACTAGCCTCTGGGTTGGTTGGCTATGCTCAATTGTCTTCGGATCAACAATATTAGATTGGTCGGTTGAGATCTACACTAATGGAAGAGATCAACTGGGTGGTTGAGTTCAATCGATAGAGGCCGATAATTTGATATGGCCCAATTGTTAATATTGGATCCCTAATAAGGGACCTCTGGATATCTCTGGGATATTTGAGATGCAAGGGAATCAAATCATCTACTCCCTGTGATAGTTGGTTTGGATGTCATTTTGCCTTATTTTTGTCTAAATAACTCGTTCTTGTATCCTTCGATCATCTTTGGTTTGTCTTGTGGTTCAACGAACTATGGGCTTATGAGCTTTACCTTTGATTGCTTCACTCGATCTGATAATTTTGGGCTTCACAGTCTTCTATCGCTGGGCATTTCTTTGTTGCACTCTTTTCTTCTAGATTGTTTGATATTTTCTGAATGAGTATTAACATATTTTTTATGTTAATATTTTGTTACCCCGATTCTCTAACTTCTTGTAGGTGATGCTCTGACTAGAATAAACTAATTTAAAGTAAAAGTTGATCAAATTAATTATTAATCAATGATTTAATAATTATTTAATTTTTACACCTTTTGATTCTTGTAAATAAGACGTGACGAGACTCTTCCCATTCCTTAATTGCTATGCGAGCCCTCTCTCTTGAATGATTCAGCTCTCGAGTGTTGTGAGAGAGAACATGTCAAACCCCTCAGGTGATATCTTAGTATAGATTTGCTTCGTATTGCGTTCCTGAAGCCAAAGGAGCAATACTACCTAGAGTGGCAAAAAAAAAAGAGAAATAAAACGACATTTAAGAAAAGAAAAGCGATTGCACTAGTGGATTAGGGGGGTTGTATGATTCATTCCTTAGTGCTAAGCAGAGGTACGTTTAAGTGACAACCCGACCATTGATCCATCAAATCAACCTTCTACTGCAGCACAAGACCCACTGATAGATCGAAACACAAAAGAAGTTGGTGCTATGTCGCTGCATGGTGGGGGCACTGTGTCGAATGCAACGTTTGAGTTGGATTAACTCCTTGGATTAGAAGCCTCAGTCTGACTTGTTAGATTTTAATTTTTTTAAAGTTCCTTTTTCCTGACGGTTCTTTTTTCCTAATGTTATATCTTGGTTCATACAACCTGGCTCCTATAATTCTTATTGATGACTCACCTCTAGCAGACGTGGGTATGAATTTGGTTGTGGCGATAGTGGTGGCTCCCCAGGCACCAATCAAGGGAGAGCCACCATTATCGCCACAACCAAATAAATATAACAAGAATCATGGGGAAGCAGCTAGTGGGCACCAGACAATTCCCAGATCACTAGCTTGCCGCATAGATAAGATCGATAATTCCTTAGTTCAGTTGGTAGGGATCCAACGAGGCAATGATGTGCGCAAGCTATTGGCTCGTGTGGAGAAAGCGTAGAGGTTAAAGGAGGTCGTGTCTAGTTTTCACTAGAAATTATCGGATGTCCGGGAGAGATCCTTAATACTTTGGAAGCTAAGCAGTCGCCATCCATTAACAAACCGTCACAATTAATAATAATAAAGACAATGTGCCTTGGAAGCAATTGAGTTAGAAATCCTTTTATTTTAAGTGTACAAATTATTTATCTTAAAACTTCATACTCAAAATTTTTAATGACTAAGCAATGACGGTTTTAAATCTTTCCTTATAGAATTCTTAGTAATAAAACTAAAATATATGTTCATGAAAAAATTATAATGGAGAATGCCTATTCTTCCTATTTTTTTGAGTCTTGAATGATTATATCATTATTATTACAATTTAAAATATTATATCTACATCGAGAAAATATTCGGCCTAATAAAAAAAAATGAAAAATTTATAACAAAAACTTATTATTTCAAAAATTATGTATAATATGCAACTGAACAGGACATGTATCGCGTACAAATAAAGATATTATAATGGCGATCAAGCTCCTACAGATGGAGCGATTATTGCGTGCAGACACCTGACGCAAATTTCTATCAGGTGTCCGATCTGGACCACTGAAATATATTTTTTTTATTTTTTTATTTTTTGTTATGAGAATAGGACCCACTCAAATTTTTTTGATGGCCCAGATCAGCTGGACCACTGAAATATATTTTTTTATTTTTTTATTTTTTGGTATGAGAATAGGACCCACTCAAATTTTTTTATGGTCCAGATCAAACACCTACACTCAAGTGTTCGTACGCAATAATTTTTTTCCTACAAATGTGGGCAATAAACTATGCACTGTGGGAGTTACAATTATTAAAATTACACTTAAAAAGTTTACCTTACAAAATATATTAATTATATTAGGCATGGCTAGTGATGGCATCATCCCAATGCCCCTATATAGATGTATATATAATAGAGATTAAGGAATTGATTAAGAGGATTTACTTTAAGCAACCTATTGACATTTTTTTTTTTTTTTGCAATAGATGGCAAGCTTTACTCTACCAAATACTTAAAAAAGAAATCTATTATCTCAAACGCATGATTAAATAACATAAAGCATGGCCGACATGAAAAAAAAATAACAGCCCGTTAGTTATTTTATTGTCCTCAAAATGTGTGATTATTGCTAGAATATGTCGAAGTTGGTCTCGTAAGTTGGAAAAATTAGTCCATACGTACAGTGCATGCAGAAATACAGACGTTGTTCGATCTTCATCGTCCATCATTTAAAAAAAAAATTAAAAATGGGGCTCGCCGAAATACATGTTTGTGAAAAATTAGTCCATACGTACAGTGCATGCAGAAATGCAGACGTTGTTCGATCTTCATCGTCCATCATTGAAAAAAAAAATAAAAAATGGGGCCCGCCGAAATACATGTTTGCCTTGATGAACTGCGGAGATCGGGCAACGTATGCAATTCTGCATATGTGTCCGTATGGAATAACTTTTCCATAAGTTGATGTAAAAAATAATGTCACTTTACATTAATCGCACTTTCATTGAACATAAAGTAATATGATAAGACAGTGATTAAATGATTAAATTAAAGACATTTGAAAAACGGGCATGTACATACATACCACCAATTCTTATGTATTTACTTTGTACATTGATACCATCCTAATATTTCATTTCACATTAAAAAAAATTTACCATTTTAAAAGTGAAATGAACCTTATCATATATAGATTTGGTGACATATGTAAAAATTGAAATTTTGATGTTGGATATGTTAATTTATAGGAATTGAGTAGTATGTCTGTATATCTTCCTTATAAAAATTGGAAATTTTACATGCGTACCTTTCACTAAATTCGCATGTATTTACATATCTAAGATTTAAATTTTAATAACTTTTTTTGTAGCATTCTCTTCGCTGAATCAGATAATAAAATATAACTGACATTAATTTATGCAAGTTAAAATATTATTTTTATTTATAAATTTGATATGATTTTGAAGCTAAAATGTTATATAAATAAGTACAACTATACATTTAAATATAACTGTCAATATTAACTGTAAAAGAAAAACTTACATTAAACTGTATTGAATATAGTACTACGTAGTTTCAATCGCGCCTTATTAAAAAAATTATCTCCATAGAAGAAAGTACGATGTGATGATATTTCATTTTTGTTCATACTGTAATGAGGTCCGTACTACCATTTTTTTGGTATTTTATATGTAAGAGCTTATTGTCAGACTGCTCTGTGGGTTGGTTGGCTATGCTCAATAGTCTTTGGGTTGGTAAGACTAACTCTGTTGGCTGAAATCTACTCTAGTAGATGAGATTAGGTTGGTTAGTTGAGTTCGGCCGATATGGGCCATCCATTTGATATGGCTTAGTTGTCGATCCTTGACCCTTGGTAAAGGGCCTATGGATATCTCTGGGATGGTTTGAGATGCTAGGAAACAAAATCTTCCTTGAATCGACTCTCTTATCATAGTTGGCTTGGATGTTCTTTTTGCCTTATTTATGTCTAAATTGCATGTTCTTGTATCCCCCGATCATCTTTGGTCTGTCGTGTACTTCGATCGATTGTGGTCTTACTAGCTTTGGCTTGGATTGCTTCACTCGGTCAGACAGTTGGGCCTCACGATTTTCCGCCGCTAGGCCTTTCAGTATTGACATATTTTTTATGTGCATAGTTTAGTTCCTCAACCCTCTACTTTTTGAAGGCAACGCTGCGATAAAAATAAACAAATTTAATGTAAAAGTACATCACATTTATTATTAATCAATGATTCAACAATTGTTTAATTTTTGAGACTTTTGATTCCTATAAATTAGACATGACGGGAGTCTCTCCATTCCTTATTTGCTTCCCGACTCCTCTCTCTTGAATTAATCAGCTCTCAATTGTTGTGATAGAGAACGTGTCAATTCCCTCTGATGATATCAGAACGTGTCAATTCCCTCAGATGATATCCTTAGTAAACAACTTCTTCACATTGCATTCAAGAAGCCGAAGGAGCGATACTACCTAAAGAGTGAAAAAAAAGGAAACTGTAGTTAAGATAAGAAACGCTGCCATATTAGGGGGTCGTATGATTCATTCCTTAGCACTAAGCAGAGGAACGTTTTGGTGACCAGCCCAACCATCGATCCATCAGCTCAGTCATCTACTACAGCACAAGACCTGTTGATAGATGGACCACATAAAAAGTTATTGGTGTTTTGTCGCCGCATGGTAAGGTTGCTGTGTCGATTACAACGTTTGGTTGGATTTAATCCTTCGTATGAAGAGCCACAGTCTTGTTAGATTTCAAATTTTGTCAATATCCTTTTTTTCCTAACGTTATCTCTTGGTTCAGACGAACTGGCTCCTATAATCCCTATTGATGGCTCACCTCCATCAAATGTGGATAAGAATTTTGTTGTGGTGATGGTGGTGGTTGCCCAGGCACCAATCGATGGCGACCTACTCTTGAGCGAGGATGGTGGGGTTGGCCACCCAAATATTTTAGCTGAAATCCTTGAGGAAGCAGCTAATGGTCACCAAGCATTTTCCAGATCGCAAGTTTGCGCTTATATAAGATCGAGAATTCTTTAGCTTAGTTGGTAGGGATCCAACGAGAACATGAGGTGCACGAGCTATTGGCTCATGTGGAGAATGCAGAGGATAAAGGTGGCGGTGGCTACTCTTCGCTAGGAATTATCAAATGCTCAGGAGAATTCCTTGATACTTTTTAATTTGCTTTGTCGACTTCCATTAACAAACACTCATAATTAATAATGATAAAGAAAGTGCGCCTTGGAAGAAATTGAGTTAGAGTTGCTTTCTAAAAGTGTACAAATTGTTTATCTAAGAACCTATATACTCCAAATTTTTAACATCCAAGCTTATGACTAAGCAATGAAGATTTTAAGTTTTTCTTTATAGAATTTTTAGTAATAAAAAGTAAAATTTATGTTCATGAAAATTTTATAATGGATAATGCCTATTCTTCCTATTTTGTAAGGCTTGAACTATTATTTCATTATTATTACAATTTGAAATATTGAGTCTATATCGTGAAAATATTTGACTTTCTCATAAAATTATAAAATCATAACAAAAAAAGTTATAATTTAAAATTTATGTATTATATGGCACATGTTTTGGGGACAAATAGAGGCATCATAATAATGGTTAAGCTCCTGAGTGGAAAAATTATTCGGCCTGAAGTCTGGACGCAGAGTTGTGTCTGGACTCCAATTAAAAAATGTCACTTGCAATTGCTGGTCCCACCCCCTAAATAATGAAATCGCCATGTTGTTAATTCCACGGCCCGACCCGACCTAGCTCTTTTCAACAAAAAGCTTTTTTTGTCACTTTCCTACTAATTTCATTACGTCTTCCCAGATGCGAATGAAACCTTTCCACTTTATTGCATCACACTTCTCATTTGCGATCCCACACTAGGGTTTCGAGTAGCTATGATGGATTGCTCTCTCAACCAAGATATAATGAAGATTGATTTCAAAGATAATGGCACCAATTTTTAAAACGAGGTGTGTTTAGCTTCGCACAAAATGTTTTCATTATCATAAAGCCATTGTTGTGCATTAGGGTTTAGGGTTTCTGTTGTTATATTTGTGCTTTTATGATGTGTTAGTCCTAAATTATTTTTGGTGTTCAGTATTTTTTAATCTATTGTTTGTATGGAGTGTTTTTTGTGATATTATAATGTTATTAAGTTGTAATGTGTCGATGTTATTTACGTGGGATTGTAGTGTTATTGTCGTATTATTGTGGTGTTCTTGTCATTGCTTTGTTACTAGATGAAAGTTGTGTTACACGGTGTTATTATTATGTTATTGTGGTGTTATTGTGGTGTTATTGTGATAATATTATGGGGTTCTTGTCATTGCTTTGTTGCTAGACGAATGTTGTGAAACACAATGTTATTGTTGTGTTATTTTAGGGTTATTGGATGGTTAGTCTAGTTTTTTTATGGAGTTATTTGAGACTATTTGTGGTGTTTTTGCAATGTTATGCCGATGTTAGTCCATTGTTAATGGTTTTATTTTAGTATTACTGTGGTGTTATCTTATTATTATTCTCGTGTTATTTTGTTGTTATGTTGATGTTATATGCGGGTTATTCGGGTGTGGCTTTTTTTATGTTATACTGGTAGTAATCTTGTGGTTTTTTGGTGTTATTGTAGGATTATGAAGTTGTTGCTGGAATGTTTTCTTTCATTTAGATAGTAGTTTTGTTTGGTGTATTTTTTATATTTAACCATTTTTATAATATTGTGCAAATTTGCAGTTTGTTGAGCTTGGAAATACTTGCGATGATCCAATTGTAGACAAGTTTCTTTGCACCATTGTTCATAACGAGCAAGAAGCATTTGAATACTATTGTGTCTATGCACATCATATTGGTTTAACTATCTGAAGGAACCATAGCAGCTTTTAGCCAAACTCGAAGAAAATTAAGATGAAGGACTATTTATGTGGAAAAGCTGGTTATAAAAAAGTGTCAAAGATAACCAATACGACGAAGTACCAAAAAACGAACACAAGGACTAGCTATCAAGCTATGATTCAATATGCTTTCAAAGTTGAGGGAAACTGTATGGTTAAGAAATTTCTAGAAATTCATAACCACCCATTGGTAAAAACTAGTGATAAGCATATTTTGTGTTCTAGTAGAATGATAGGTCACGTAAATGCAGATGTGCTGAGATCCATGACAAGATTAAGGATCAAAGAAACGGATGCATTTAACTTCATCACTACAAAGGTTGGGGGAGTAGAAAATCTGGAATGTACGAAGATAGATGTCTTCAATTTTATTTAAAGAGAGAGAAGAGATAAAATTGAATAAGGTGATGTCAATTCTCTATTACTATTGTTCATGGAGAGGCAAGCTGAGGATAACATGTTTGTGTGTGACCAAACTAATGAGAAGGTAGACTGACGAGCTTTTTTTTGGACTGATGGGTCATTCGGGCTTGATTTTGTTTGTTTTGGGGATTTCATAATTTTTATATGAGCTATAGACTGAATAAGTATGATTTATGTTGTGCTCCTTTTATGGGGGTTAACCACCATTGGCCAAATGTTCTCTTTGGAGGTTGTTTTTTGTTTGAAGAGACGATTTATTCTTTCATATTTCTATTCAAAGCCTTCTTCCATATAATGGATGAAAAGCATCCAATCACATTTTTTGTTGATCAGTGCACGAGCAAGGAAATTTCCTTCAAAGGTGCATATCTACAAGAAATGTTTTTTAAAGGTTCATGAGCATATCTACAAGAAATTTCCTTCAAAGGTGCATTATGGTATGGTATCAAGAGTGTGAGAAACATTAATTATAAATACATGAGCAAGTGTGATTCTGAAGATGAGTGAGAAGAGACTTAGTCTCTAATGATTGAGCAAGGAAACCTACACTGCAGCGTGTGGTTAGATGATTTGTACAAAATAAGACATAAGTGATCAACAACCTTCAATAAAAAAATTTTTGGAATGGAAATCCTATCAACACAAAGAAGTGAGTCCACAAATAATATATGTCATGTTGCATCCAAGCCCACAAGCTCCCTTAACAATTATTTTGTGGGTCTTGAAAATGTTATGAAATCATGGAAAAGGAATGAGAATGATGAAGACTTCAAAAGTGCTTAGTCTTTTACTACGCCTGTGGTTAAAACCAACCCTGTGTTGAGGCATGTTGCTTCATTTTATATGAGGAAGCTCATCTCAATGTTTAAGGGAGAGTTATTACATGGTTCTTGTTGACTTGTCGTTGAGTTCTCTGTAAAGAGTGATTCAAAATATTACGTAAATAATTTGGATAATCAGAGGACACACAAACCCTGAATTGTTAAATTTGACAAGATTAATTGTGATATCAGGTGCAGCTGCAAAAAATTTGACATGATGGGTTATTTTGTGCTCGCTCTCTATGTGTTCTTAATTTGATAAATATAACAAAGATTCCTGATAAATATTTTTTATTGTGATGGTTTGTGCATGCAAAGAGGGACATCTATAACAGTGTTGAATACAAACATCTCAAGGAGTCCCAACTATCGAATGGATCTTCAGTTGGCCTTCTATTTCACTCACACACTCAAAAGTTTGCATACCAAGTTATTAATAATGCACAAGGAAATGAACTGATTAAGCAATATATGCTGGAATCATTTAAGAAACTATTTGTAAAACTTGAAGGCATATTAAGTGGGAAAGCACCTCAGGCAAGATATTCAGATCTTAATAAAAAAGTCTTATATTACTTGATAATGATATGTATACTTGCGTAGTATACCAATATAAATATATATAAATTAAAAAGTTAAATTCTTATTTTTCTTCAGGATTAAGCTTTTTGTTTTGTTGCAAAATAAGGAAATATAAGTGAAAAATACCATCTGAACTATTGTTATACTGTGCATAAGCATTAACTCGGGATCAAGTTTTTGGCGCCGTTGTCGGGGATCAAAAACTAAGTAAATTTCTATTTTTAGAAAGTCTTATTTAAACTTTAAATATTGTATCTTATTTTGTATGTTTTATTTTATTTTATGTTAGTGTATGTGTAGTTCAGATTCTGAAGGACCAGTGCCCTACGATTCTGAATTAGAAAGAACTATTAAAAAAATCAGAAAAACCAAAAAAATTAAAAATCCTGAAAAATCCAAAATAAATTACGTAAATGGCAAACCAAAATAATCAAAATGCTGAAATTCATCAAGAGTTTAGACCTTTAAGAGATTATGTCAACCCTACTGTAGATGAACTTCATTGTAGTATTCAAAAACCTACTGTAGTGGCTAATTCCCTTGAGCTTAAACCTACTATTATCCAAATGATATTAAACAATCAGTTTGGGGGATCACCAACTGAAGATCCAAATTTACATCTTACCAATTTTCTAGAATTGTGTGCTACATTTAAATACAATGGTGTTTCAGATGATGTCATAAGACTTAGATTATTTTCTTTCTCACTAAGAGATAAAGCTAAGATATGGTTGAATT
>NW_018251073.1:73173-80214 GCF_001263595.1 Phalaenopsis equestris | reverse complement strand
CGAAAGATAAACACAAGACTTGAGGATGAGACTCGATCAAATAAACTAAGAAATATATGACATCCGTTTGGTCTGCGAAACCATTTTATTTGTCGACAAGTTTCTCTAATTAATACAAAGAATTAAATAAGGTTTATATTAAGAAGGGTAAGGGCAACCCCCTATAGTTAATTACATCTTAGATAACCGAAGTCACCTAAGTAAACTCTCGATAAAAATCAAAAAATATTGTCTTCAAAAAGGTTAAAATGATAGGACTTTTCAACGAGATCAGACGTAGAGGTGTGAAAGAGGAATGCGTCAAATTTGGAGCATTTTGTTGTAGAGTCCAAAGGAGGAAGAACTAGGGGATGTCATAGGTATAGAGGAAGACCTCGGTCACTTCCCAAGCTATCCTATTGTTTGGCTTTAATTTTGAGGAGAAATTATTTAAATTTCTCATCTTGCCAAATGTTTCATCCTGACAATTTTATTTGTTTAGGGCTTACTTTTATGTGAAACAATCACACAGATTGCCTGGAAGATATGAGAATTTAGGTCATGACAAATGACAACCTCAAAATCCTAAGACTAGTTAGGGCTTATATTGTATAGTAGGGTCATACAAAGGCCTAAAGATAAGGTGAGGATTTAGGTTGCATAAGCAAACAACCTCAAATTCATATGGCTTGTTGTTTAATTCTAAGAAAAGATATGTTATTGTAGATCCTCTTGTTGTTGAAGATGGTCGTGTTACCCACAATGCTAGCTCTAAGGTGCTCGTCGTGACGAGTTTAAGTTTTCTAATGTGTTAAGTTATGAAGTCAAATCAAATGTCCTTATGGTTATGGCTCTTTAAATCTTATAGGGCATATTAAAGTTGATTAGAGTGACACCGATTAGAATCCTACAGTTCCCTCGTTCTGGCACCACTATTTTCTATCGGAATCACTTAGTCCAAATGAATTTACTGAACTCAACTTAATGATCATTTAGACTATGGGAAGTTTTGTTAGCGGGTAGTTTCGTTAGCAACAGTAGGTTACCTCCTCCAAGGGATTCCCGATCATCTGATAGAGACGCCTTAATTTAGTTTTAGTTGTAGTTTTATATGATGTTTGTGATTAAATTTTGAGTTGTTTTATATTTTGAATGTTGTGGCAGTGAATTTTATCTTGGTTGATTTTAGTTTTGGTTTTGGGTTTATTGTTTAACATGTAAGCTCGAGACAAGAAGCACAGAAAGGTAAATGTATTAATTTAAAAGTGTACCTGTCGATTCTTCTCGTTCCACCACCTGAAAGGTCAGTACTTGCAGAGCATGTATATAATTTTGCAGGAAATTTAAATTGCAAGAGTAGATGAAGGTTTAGATACCAAACCCTAAGCTATGACTTTATTGAATCTCAAATGATCCTAGTAGATGACCTTAGAACAAAAATATGGCAAGTCCAACTTGGCCTTTAAAATGTCCAATATATTTTAAAATGCCCCGGGCATGTCCCCGGGCCACTTTGAAGATCTCTTGAAATATTCTGAGTTCATTTTGGACTTATCACATTATTCTATTAATCATCTGAGGTTGAAGTGTGACTATCCCGTTGCTCGGTGAAACTTGACAGTTTAATTATCCCAGGGATATGATACTCGATTAGTCAATTAATATTTCATTTAAAAGTTATGTAAGTGGGTGCCCCTAAAGCAAATCTAAGTTATTTAAAATTTTTGTGCCCACAACTAAGGTCAGGTTTGTAGTAAGTTTTTTAAGGATGTTAATCCTCAATCATGTTATCTTCTAAATCTGATCAATTGAGTTTAAATATCGAGCCTTGGTCACTACTAAAACTTTAACAATTATGATGGGTGAAATGTTGATTATAAAAATTTTGATTTAAGTAATGTGTATTCTTATCAAATGGTCAAATCATTCTCAATTTTGGGCTTAAAAAAAGTGAACCATCATCTTTCCGACTTAAGCCCATTACTTAAGAATCATTTGATCTAAGTTGACTTCCGAGTCATGAAAATTAGGTGGATTATGATTTTGTTGATGTTGTGCAAGGGTGGTGAGTGGGACCTCTTAACCCCATTGTATTTCAATCATCTAAATATGCATTTCCATCATCTAAATATGCTTATTAAGATCAAAATTACCAATTTTCCATTGGTTAATCCTAAATTTTGATTAAGGCACCAAAGACTAAAATTACTGTTTTGCCCTTGGGGCACTTCACCTCATAACTCTTCAAACACAACTTAAATGAATTTCAGAGTTTAAAGTGTCATATCCTTGAAGTAAATATAAAGTTTAGAGGAGAATATGTGGACTTCTCTTGGTTTAATTTAATTTAATTATTTATATTCAGAAAATAGGATTTTTAAAAGTTGATTTGTTTAACTTTCCAAAATAAAGTTTTTTATTTATGAGAAAATGATTAAAGGTTTTCTTAGGTCAGAGAAGTACTTAGGCAAAATTTCTTGATTTTTTTGAATTAAATTATTATAATTATTTTAGTGGGAAAATCCCTCTTTAAGCCTTTAAAAATTATTTTTAATTCATGAAAAATTAGGAAAAATATTTTAATGAGTCCCAAGTGATCAGAGAACAATTAGTTACATTTTGAAATATTTTGGTATTTTTGGGATTTTCAATTATTTTAATTATTTTAAATTCAAAATAAGGCTAAAAAATCAAGTATTTTACCAAAAATAACTTTTATTTTTCCTAAGTGCCCCTGATCACATGGAACTCAGAAAACCACTTTTCATAATTTTCCCTAGTGTATTTAATTTTGTTATAATTATTTTTGTACAAAAATGTAAGGTTTTCTAAAAAATCAACTTTAGTGCTTAAACTAGGTCAAATAATTTTTAAATTTTTATAGTGAGTAAATATGATTTTTATAAGTAGCGTGGGATTGATTTTGATAATTTTTTATAAGTATATAATTTTCAAAAATTAAAACAAGATATTCTTATTTAATTAAATATAGAAATTCACAAAATAATTCAAAACATCATGATATTTTTTCTAGAATACTCTGAGCACAGGAAACCTACTAAAATTATTCTCATAATTTTCTAACTGATATTTTGATTTATATAATTAATATAAGCCAAAATGGCCACTTTAGCTTGAAAATTAGGGCTAGAAGCATAGAGTTGCCCTTTGACCTTGGAAAAATCAGAGAACATCTCTATGATGGGGAATAAACCCTCAAAATTTCAATCCATGGTGAAATATTTTAAGCCATGGAGAATTAAAATACCACATAGGGTATTTAATTCATTAAAAATAATATATTTCAAAAATAATTTTTATTTTTAATCCATATTATTCTCCTCCATCCACTATAATTCCACATGAATCTCCTCTGTTCACTGAGCAAAGGGTATTTTTCTTTTATTTTTTATGATTTTTCTATAGAAAGTATGGATTTTTGAAGTTCAAGGATTTAATTTATTTTTGAAGTTTAGGCATTTAAAATAATTCAAAAATCCCTATTTTTCTACTTATCCACGCGGCGCTGACTGGATCCTACGACGGCTCCAAACTCACACATGGCGCTCCGCTATTCGATGCCACTATCCACCTCAGCTGTCACGCGACCCGCGGTTCACGTACCATCAGCTCGTCCGACTTGATCTCCTCTGTTGGTTGGATACATGCACGATCGGCGACAACATCCGTTCATCGTCCCCAAGTGACCTAACCCGTAAGCCGTTCACACTAAAACCTTAAGATCTTTGTCTGGACTCAACTAAATCGCATGAGGTTTGTTTCTAAACCTTCATCTTCTCAAGACAAACACATCTATACAGTTAATCAAGTATAAAATCAAGCCATTAGAAATGGAGTATCAAAATAAGATCGGGCTATTGAAAATAGGCTCGGATTAGGGTTGGAGCTCAATACCTTTGTTTGAGAGGGGAGGCCTCAAATAGATGGTTATGATAACTTCAATTGGATTGATTGGACCCAATGAACCTCTGGATGAAGTCTTGTGCCCTAGTGAATCGTCTAGGTATGAATTCGATCAAGCTCAATTTTAGGTGTTGATCAAAGTTTATGCTAGGGGCTATTTCATAGGGGCTTTGATGAGGAATCAACTCCTCTCACTGTGGGGATGGTGTGCGTACAATTAATTTGAGTTTGGTGGACTGTGGAGATTTTGTGGTTTGAGCTGAAAATTTAAGCTCAAAATTGGGCTTCCACAGCGGGGATCAGTGGGGAAAAATGGTGGCAATGAGCTTAGAAGTTCTTGGAGAGTGTTTGAGAGCAATTGGATAGAGTTTCCCTAAGGATTTTAGCACACTCATTTATTTGGCAATGGAGTAGCTGATTAAATAGAGGATCTTAGAGGGAAGTTCATGACAAATTGATGGGTGCAAAGAGCAGCTTAGGTGGAGGGCTGAGGAGTTCTAAAGGGCCATTAGGATGAGGTGGCCTCTATGGTTGAAATTGGGTTTGATTTAGGGGTGGTGGCTCTCGATTTTGGCTCCTCTGGCGACCAGGGCGGTTGGCCATGGAAGAGGAGGTGCTTAGGTGGCTCAGAAACCTCAGAGGAATCTGTCACAACATTTAATTTGGGTTGTTGATAGGTTTTGGCAAAGATACCTTTGGCTTAAGCAATTTAGGGAAAAAATCCCTAGATTTAGGGGACCTTAGGTCTATGGATCATCTAGGGTGGTTTAATTGAGTCTAGCCTGATCACTAGGGTCCCAAAGTTGGTTGTAGAAGTCTTGTCTTGACCAATTTAACATGGCTAGGTCAATTTTGGTGCATGGGTTCAACTTGGATCAAAATGGCTAAAATTTGGGTTTGGGTTAGTCTAGCCATGACTTTCGTTTAGCCATGACTTTGAGTCCAATTGATTGATAAACATTGTGTATATGATTGTTATGAAGATGTTTCGTGAAGGAATGAAGTGATTTTGAGTTCAATTGGAAGCTCAATTTGAAGGATTTTGGGATTTTTGTCAATTTGGGCAAATTGGGCTTGACTTGGGTCTAAATTGGGCTAATTTATGGCTAAGTCCAAATTTATGGTTGATAATGGCCTATGGTAATGTCATGAATAGTTTTCAAATAAATTGGGTGGCATATTTGGGGTTAGGGAAATCAATTTGGTGGAATTTGGAGGTATGACCAATTTGAGGCAAATTTGGAGATTTTTGGAAATAGGACAATTGGGGCAAATTTGGGGATTTTTGGATTTAGGTCAAAATTAAATAAAATTGAGGCTTCACCAAGTCCAATTTAAGGTCAAATTTGGTGTGTAGGATTAATTCATGTAGCCAAAACTAGGGGTTTGACTTAGATCAAAACTGGGCTCGAAGGATGGGCCAATTAAGCTTGGATTTGGTTTAAATTGGTCATAAGAAAGGTAAATTTAAGTTTAGGATTGAGATTGATAGACATTTGAGGTAAATTTGTGGAAATTGGGTCATTAAAGGCAATTTGGGGGTTTTTTTCAAAATGCTCAAATTGGCCAAATTTGGTTCAATTGAAGGGTCCAAGTTGGTTTTAGATTCATGTGGAACGATTTTGGATGTTTTGAGAAGACCAAATTGGGGCCAATTGAAGAGTCCAAATTGGTTTTTGAGACATTTGAAGTGATTTTGGAGGTTTTGGAAAATTTTGGGGTGCCAAGGGTTTTTTTTGTAATTTTGGCAAATTTGGGGGCATTTTGGCAATTTTGGAAATTTTGGATGGATTTGGGCAATTTGGGTATTTTCAAATGGTTTAAAATTATTTTTGAAAAAATTTAGATATTTTGGGTGAATTTGAGGATTTTGACCAAATTCAGGGTTTCAATGGCATTTTGGTAATTTGGGTGGATTTAGGGGCAAAAGGCCAAGTTGGACATCTTGGTTGAATTGGGGTGCCAACCACCCTATATGAACCATGGACCAATGAAATCACTATTTGGATCCTCTATGTACTGGTCTTAGCTAAACCCTAGCCTAAGGCTAATGGGTTTAGGGGACCATCTACATGAGTCTCCCAATGGATCAAATGACCAAAGTCAATAATTTAGGTTTAGGGTTGTGAGTGGATATATGTGATAGTGAGTGCATGTGAGTGAACTAGCTCCAGACCAACACCCAGGGTCAACCCTAGCCAGATAACCCTATGGGAACTCTCCTTGAGCTGCCCTATAGTGACCCCACTTACTAAATGCTAGAGGTCAGGACCAATATGTGGAGCTTCAAGTCGAGCAAGGAACAGTTTAGACATTCTAATGGTGAGGGTTCCTTTCTAGTTTCTAGGAATTAGTCAACAGGAAAGTCCTATGGCTAGACCCTAGGCCACTGAAGAGGGAAAACTAAACCTCAACCAAAAGTGAGGTCAACAAATTTGAATGACCCAATGAAGACGATACCAAAAAGAATATCTACTTCATGGATAAAAGGGTATTGGGAGAAGAACAAAAGAGTAAAAAGTACATATTTCTACATTCAAAAACTATTTTTCTCTATGTAACTTTACATTTCTCTAACATAAACCATTGCATACAGAAAAGGAGCAAGAAGCATCATGACAACGACTTTATATATGTTTAAAAATATAAGTATTTATTACTGCTGCTAAAAGATTTAATTCCTCGGCAACGACACCAAAAACTTAACAAAGGTTATAGATTTGATAAAGATGTATATATATAATATTCAATACTGGTAAAGTCACACTTATCAACGCAAGTATGCGTATCGCTCAAGTAATATAGGGCTCTAATGGAGTCCTAGATATCGATCCCACAAGGAGTAATATTAGAACTACGAACTAAGATTTTAGAAAAATCAATACTTAATCACAACAATATAATTCAAATTGCTTATCTGTCACTAATAACTAATAGAAATGAATATGTAATTTTAATAACTCTTAAATAACTAATTATACTAATAAAGTTTTTAATGTGAAATTCAATATATAAGAAAACATCCTTCTCCTTGTCAAGAAATTATAGTGAATGAATAAAGTGAATCAGTTTAAATTGTATTGTGTCAAATAGGAGCATACATATTCTTTACCCTTTGGTCCAGACATAAATAACATT
>NW_018251073.1:4466-72767 GCF_001263595.1 Phalaenopsis equestris | reverse complement strand
ACTCGAAATTCATATATAAAAGCAAAGTCATACAAACTACAACAAGTAAATAACACTTATCTCTAATTCCTCCCCAAACAAACTCCTCAAAGTTCCTCTGAATCTCTTTATTTCTTTACAACACATAAAATTCCTCTTCGAAGCGGCAAGAAGTAAGAAATCTCTCAGTTTCCCCCCACTCTTACAATCTCCCGAAGAATCCTTCACAATTAAACTTTCTACACACTACTAGGGCTCTTGGACTCCTAGACTCTCTACACTTTCCCCACACCTAACACACCTTTTATTTTCGGCCAAAAGCTTCTTTTTAAAGTTGTGGATTAGTTTTCCCAAGAGTTTCCTAAGCATTCCTCACAAAAATCATCCTCATTTAATGCATTGTTGGACATAACCGCTGATCTCACCGTCGGCGGCCTCGAGGGCGCCGTCTGCACTTCTAAATTATTTAATCTGGAGTCTCAGGAAATTCTCGCCGTCGGCGCCCTAGTTCAAATCTTCACATTTTGGTCCTTTTCGCTTCAAATTCGCTCCTTTTTGCATCTTTTTGCTCCAATGACCATAATTCATCATGCTTGCAACAAAACATCAAAAACACCTTTCTTTAAAGTGCAATATCAATAAAAACAGTGTAAAATATGTATGAAAATCTCAACATATTTTCCTTTGGTCACATCAATAAGCTAAGAACCACTTATCCCATGTGATACAAATTTGTCTGCAATATTAGATTGTCTCTATCGGGTATATAATTGTGGTTCAATACATCACACAATATTTCAATTAAAATATGTTCCTAAATGTTAATTTGTAATTACTCCTAAAAAACAGGAATACTTTACACCACTGCCAACACAAACATACAATGACCTGTTGATGCATTCCATCAGTGAGTTGTAAGTGTATTATTAATCATTTCATTTGATTGTTTCGGTTTTGATGTACTCTTAAAATACATTTACATGTAAGTAAGCCTAAAAGAGAGTCCTTTGGTTGCTGCAGTCAACTCCAATTCCATTGGTGTATTAGAAGTAATGAGATTGAGTTATTTAATGACTCATTGAAGGCTTTTCCAAAATTAATTAAGAAGCTGAAAAGCTGCTCAGAAGTAATGTAGATTTTTGTGAAAGGGAGAGTTCTTTGATTGATAGAGTCAACTCTAATGCTCTTAGTGATCTCAGAAGTAATGAAATTGAGTTATTCAGTGATTCAATTAAGTGTGAAAAATTAGTAGTGAAGAAACTCAGTCACATCAATGATAATAATTACAAGAAGAGGAAGTTTCAGTTGGTCTAACATCTAAAGTTGAGGGAGTCAAATAATTGGACGATGACGACGATGTGGTTTGTATCAAGTAAGTGGTGGATAATTGATTTGCTAAATGGTGCAAACATAATAAAATACATATGTAAGTTATGATATTTTGGACTTCTTAAGTCTCATGTGAATGGTGTTCCGTCTGGTGAACTAGCTAGAGCACTAGTCACATGAGACTTAAGAAGTACAAAACATCATAACTTACATATTTATTTTATTTTTTTTGCACCATTAGCAAATCTATTAGCCATCACTTACCTGATACAAAACACATCATTGTCATTGGCATCATCAAGTCTGTTTGAATAATCTAAAACTTCTTCTCACTACAAATGTTATCATTGCTATCAATGAAGTTCTTCATTACTGATCTTTCACGCTTAAATCAATCACTAAATAACTCAATCTCTTTGCTTCTGAGATCACTAACATCATTATAGTTGACTCTAGAATGCAAAAAACTCTCCCTTTCACAAAAATTTACGTTACTTGTGAGAAATTTTTAAGTTTATTCATTGATCCTAAAAAAGCCTTTAATGAGTTATTAAATAACTCAGTCTCGTTGCTTCTAATATCATTAAGAGACTTGGAGTTGACTCTAGCAACCAAAGGACTCTCCTTTAGGAGAGTGTTATTGATGTGTATTTGAGTGTTATTGACATATTATTTGAGTTTTATTACTGTATTATTTTAGTATTACTAAGGTATTATTCATGTGTTATTGTGGTATTATTCATGTGTTATTGTAGTATTATTGGAGTGTTACTGATGTATTATTCTAGTGTTATTGATTTATCATTCGGGGTTTTATTGTGATATTATTCGAGTGTTACTGATGTGTTATTCAAGTGTTCCTTGAGGTGGCGATATGTGTTGGCATGTTTTAGGTGGTGGTGTTAACGTGGTGTTATCTCGACATTATTAATGTATTATTTAATTATTATTCTAGTGTTACTTGGGGTAATCTGATGTGTATTGTGTGCTTTTGGTGGTTATGTTTTGGCGTTGTTATTACGGTGTTATCTCAGTGTGATAACCGTAAAAAACTTACAAATAACACAAATTTCACAAAAAAACTATTGGTTGTATTTACGTAATAACATAACCATCCTCTTCACCAAAATGTACATTATTTATGAGCAGCTTTTAAGATTTCATTGATTCTAAAAAAGTCCAAATTTTTTTTTTTGTCGTTCACATCCTGCATGCTAACTTTCTTCAGTAAATAAGGAATGTTCACAATGAAGAATAGAATCCAAGCCTTTTTTAATGAATATTTACACCATGAATCAAACTCAGCAATTTTCTAACTTAACTCATTCAATCTCCTTCCAACAACACCAGAAGAAAAACACTAATAGCACTGAAATGTGCTATTACTGTATTATTCTTCAATTATTAGGTATTATTTGTTTGTTATTAATTTGTTATTCATGTGTTATTGCGGTATTACTCATGTGTTATAGCAGTATTATTGGAGTGTTACTGACGTGTTATGTGAGTATTATTGATGTATTATTCAGGTGTTATTGTTGTATTATTCGAGTGTTGTTGATGTTTTGTTTGAGTATTCCTCATGGTGGCGATGTGTATTAACATGTTTTAGGGGGCGGTGTTAAGGTGGTGTTATCTTAGTATTATTGATGTATTATTTGAGTAGTATTTGAGTGTTACTTGGAGTAACCTGTTGTGTATTGTGTGCTTTTGGCGACAGTGTTATGGCCAATTATTGAAGCTTTATCTCAGTGGGATTCCTGCCAAAAAACACACAAATAACACATGTTCCACAAATAACAGTGAGTTGTATTTACATAATAACACAACTATCCTCTTCACAAAAATGAACATCATTTATGAGCAAATTTTTAAGATTTCATTGATTCTTAAATTGTCCAAATTTTTTTCTCCTCGTTCACATCTCGTATTCTAACTTTCTCCAGTAAATAAGGAATGATCGCAAAGAAGAGCAAAATCCTAGCCTCTTTTAATGAATATTTTCTCCATGAATCAAACTCAGCAATTTTCTAACTTAGCTCATTCAATCTCCTTCCAACAACACCGCAAGAACAACACTAATAGCACCAAAATGTGTTATTACGGTATTATTCTTGTATTATTAGGGTATTATTCGAGTGTTATTGATGTGTTATTGTGGTATTATTCGTGTGTTATTGTGATATTATTGGAGTGTTATTGATGTGTTATCCGAGTATTATTGATGTCTTATTTAGTGTTATTGTGATATTATTCGAGTGTTACTGATGTGTTATTCGAGTGTTCCTCAAGGTGGCAATGTGTATTGGCATGTTTTAGGCGGCGATGTTATCATGGTGTTAAGGTGGTTTTATCTCAGTTTTATTGATGTATTATTCGTGTGTTACATGGAGTAATCCACTATGTATCATGTGCTTTTGGTGGTCGTGTTATGGCATTGTTATTGTGGTGTTATCTCAGGGTGATCACTGCTTAGAACACACAAATAAAAGAAGTTCTGCAAATAACAGTGGGTTGTATTTACATAATAGCACAACTATCCTCTTCACCAAATTATACATTATTTATGAGCAGTTTTTAAGAATTCATTGATTCTAAAAAGTCCAAATTTTGTTTCTCGTCGTTCATGTCTTATACGCTAACTTTGTCCAGTAAATAAGAAATGTTCTCAAAGAAGATTAGAATCCAAACCTTTTTTAATGAATATATACACAATGAATCAAACTCATCAATTTTCTAACTTACCTCGTTCAATCTCCTTCCAACAACACTGCAAGAACAACACTAATAGCAATGAAAGGTGTTATTATTGTATTAGTTTTGTATTATTAGAGTATTATTCGAGTGTTATTGATGTGATTCGTGTATTATTGTCGTATTATTTGAGTGTTATTGTGATATTATTGGAATCTTACTGATGTGTTTTCCGAGTAATGTTGATGTGTCATTGATTTTTTATTCTGGTATTATTGTGGTATTATTCATGTATTCTTGATGGTTATTCTAGTGTTGCTTGAGGTAGCCTATTGTGCGTAGTTGTGTTTTAAAAGACAATGTTATTGTGGTGTTATAGTGATGTTAGCTCGGTGTTATTGATGTATTATTCGAGTATTATTCGAGTGTTAGTTGAGGTAACCTGGTGGTACTATGTGACAATAACTTTATATATGCTTAAAAATATAAGTATTTAATACTGCTGCTAAAAGATTTAATTCCTCAGCAACGACACCAAAAACTTGACAACAGTTATGGATTCGATAAAGATGTATATATAAAATATTCAACAATAGTAAAGTCACACTTATCAAATCAACGCAAGTATACAAACGCAAGTATACATATCTCTCAAGTAATATATGGCTCTAATGGAGTCCTAGATATCGATCCCACAGGGAGTAACATTAGAACTACAACTAAAATTTTATAAAAGCAATACTTAATCACAACAATGGAATTCAAATTCCTTATCTGTCATTAATAGGCAATTGAAATAAATATGTAATTATATTAACTCTTAAATAACTAATTATATTAATAAGGTTTTTAATGTGATATTCAATATATAAGAAAGCATCCTTCTCCTTGTCAAGAAATTAGAGTGAATGGATAAAGTGAATCAGTTCAAATTGTGTTGTGCCAAATAGGAGCATACATATTCTTTACCCTTTGGTCCAAGCATAAAGAATATTGACTAATCTTACGCTTGTTGACTAAATCTGCGGCTAGGCTGGGAGGATACAGGCTCTCACTTCGGAGCTCCCATGTTCCCCTCGCTTGAGGGCTAACATCTACATTTCAACTCCCAAACGATAGGACCAAATTGAGGATTTTAGTCTGTGACTCTAAAATCTCCAATTCTCAACATATTTTAACAAATTAATTGGCCAGATTGAAAGTAAATTAAGATCGAAGTGAAAAGATCATCACAATTTCCTTAACATTTTCATGGCTCAACCAATTCAAATCTCCATTTCACAAATCTCAAGACAAGCAGAAAGACAAAGAAAACTACTCAGAACTCATGGGAAAAACACAACAAAACTCGGAATTCATATATAAGAACGAAGTCATACAAACTACAACAAGTAAATAACACTTATCTCTAATTTCTCCCCAAGCAAACTCCTCGAAGTTCCTCTGAATCTCTTCCTTTCTTTACACCACACAGAACTCCTCTTTGAAGCGACAAGGAGGAAGAAATCTCTCACTTTCCCTCCACTCTTATAATCTCTCAAAGAATTCCTCACAATTAGGCTCTCTACTAAACTCTCTATACTTAACACCACTATTCCCCCCTTAGCACCTCTCTATTTTCGGCCAAAGTCTTCTTTTAAAGTTCTGGATGAGTTTTTCCAAGAGTTGTCTAAGCTCCCCTCCAAAATTCACCCCCCCCTCAATGGCTTTGTGCCCCCCACCCGCCGATCTCGCCATCGGCGGCCTCGAGGGCGCCGTCGGTGGGCCTTCTAAGTTAACTAAATTTGGAGTCTCAGGAAAAGTCCGATATCGGCGCCGGTGGGCTCGTCGCCGTTGGGCTCGTCGTTGGCGCCCTAGTTCAAAACTTCACCTTTTGGTCCTTTTTGCTCCAAAATCGCTCCTTTTTGCATCTTTTTGCTCCAATGACCCTAGTTCATCATTCCTGTAACAAAAAATCAAAAATACCTTTCTTTAAAGTGCAATATCATCAAAAACAGTGTAAAATAGGTATGAAAATCTCAACATATTTTCCTTTGGTCACTATGTTAGTGTTATTGTGGTGTTATCTGAGTGTTATCGCCCCTGAAAACACACAAATAACGTAGAAGTCACAAATAAAATTTGAATTGTATGTACGCAATATATTTATTTGGATAAGTAATAGTGTAATAGTAATATATTATTTTACTTTCCTTAAACATTTAGTTCATATACAAATAGGATATCAACTAATAAAAAGCTTGGTAAATGACTCAAATACACACTTAATTCAATAATCAATTGATTACAATCCATCAAAATTTAATTAGGAACAAAGTTTATGAGTAAAGCATGCTTGGTATGTGTAATGAATAAAGCTTAATTAAGTGAAAATGTATAATATAGATCAACCAAAAACCTGCTCCAAAAAACACAGTAAAGAATAGCCTACTAAACAGAGTTTCATTTAATTCATTGTTAAGAAATCAATCATGTTTGAAACATAACCTGCATGCATAATTCATAAGCAAATTCAACCAATATTTTGGCATTTCTGACTATCAGTGTGCTTTATCACTCCAATCACCCCTGTGGACCTATACTAAAGTTTTCATATATTTACAAACAAACATTCTGCAATTAAATCCATTGCTTTGAACTGGAATGCTTATAGGCATGGTCACTGGTCTGTTGGTGAGATCGCTCTTGAAAGCTTTTTCAGTACCCTTGAAAAATATTTTGATCTTTAGATATCATTTTGAATTGAATTTGTTGAGTATGCTAACATTGCTAATTTTTACTTAAAAAGAATGGAGCTTCTATTGATTATCCTTACAATGGTATGGATTATGTTCTTATGCATCTCATTGTGTAAAGAGTCATATAATTTCCATTTATGTTTTTTCAACTCCCCAACCAACAATGTTCAATGACTGTTATTAATGATAGGAAATAAAATCATTTATAAATTCCTTACAATTTCATTTTTTTATTTGATACACCACCACTGGAACATTTTTCTCTCGAAAAGACTGCATAAAATGTCACAAAAAAAAATAAATGGGATTTATCATAGTGGCAGAAGTAAAATTTTCAGGATTTGATTTAAACATGTGTATTTACGCAATGTTGTGTTGGAACATGTATGAATGGTCTATAAAATGCAGGTGCTTTTTTCTTCTTATTTTCCATTAGCATGGTAAAAGCATCCACATGTTCGCTTCCAAACCATTCATTTAGCAATATGTCATCAATGCTAGAACGAATTAATATAACATGTTCCATAGAAATTATAACATCATTCCTGCATCGTTGACAAATATGGTTTAGGGTTAACACATAAAAGTGTTGCATAACATAAAGTTGAGGAAGACTTACTTATCATTGTATTTGGCACATAATTTATCTATTCCTTCTGTATTTCAGTAGATATTTGTGTTCTTCCAGGAAAATCTAGAACTAGCTCCGCTTAACGAGGCTACAAAAAATAAAATACTTTTCATAGAAAAAACTTAAAAAAAAATATTTGACACAAAATGAGGAGTCATTTAATACCTTATTTTCATACCTTTTCTTGATAGTCATCAACAATTTCTCAAGGGGTGACTTGTTCAACTTCTTTTTTGACTGAACATATAATTGGAATGAGTTCCTTGAGAGAATCCACAACATCCTTTATTTTTTGTTATACTATATCAGTATATAATACTAATGGGTTTCCTTCAATGGGTGTTGTTGTTAGAAGTTTTGTTGCTCTTTCTTGCTTGAAATTGCTAATATTTGATAGTAAAGTGTCATCACCATCTATTGAAGTATCTACAGCTTTTGTTGTTGTTGGTGTTGGTTGTTTTGTTGATGTTGTTATTGTTTCAATATGTACAGGTAAATTTTTTGTGACTTCTGTTTGTTCAATGTGTACAAGTAAATCTTGTAAAGTGTATTTGAGCTATTTCTCACCCTCCTTTACTATTTTTCTCCTCTTAATCTTGAATGAAGAATATGGGGAACAAAATTTTCTCTTCCTTCTATTTTGTCTGGCTTTATCCCTTTGGACTAGACTGCCTAAAGAGTATTCATGCGTTCCCTTCTTATTTGATTTCTCCCTTTTATTTGATTTCTCCTTTCCAATTGATTTCTCCTTCTGTAATTTAAGAACCTCAGCTTGCAGGATTGTCACTGTATTTTCTAAATTTAAAAAATGGTAGTTTATTGATTCATTAATTGATTCTTTGAACTCAATAAGCATTTTTTTCTTGATTTTGCAGTAAATCAATTATTTCTTGAAATCCTTTATTATGGTCTGTAGATGAATGTTGTGGTTGGAGTTCACTATAAGAGTGATAATCAACACCATAGATGACAGGTGACTATTGTGTGGAGTCCGTTTTAATGTGTGAGATTAGTCTAAATGGGCTTGATAGTCCTTCAATTGGATGAGCAAGCAATTGGTATTCTTCATCTTTCAAATCCAAAAAAAATGATGAACCTAAAATGAAATTATATAATTTTTACAATTTTCCTTACATATATTTAATTATTATAATTATAAACTAAACAACACCAAGATAACACATGAGTAATACATCAATAATACCTCAACAAAAAATAAATAACACCTGTATTTAAATTCTCTAAGAAAATCATATTACTATGAGGAAAGAGTTATGTTATGAGATGAATGGCATATATGTAAAGTGGTGAGCCTCTTAAAGGCTATATGAATTTGTGATGCATCCCAACCTAAATTAGTTGGCCACCTCAACATGCGAGGTCTGGCCTCTAGTGAGGCAGGAGCAACCAAAGATGTGTGCTCATAAAATTAGAGCCATGTAAAATGATAAAATCACACACGACTAATCAAATTAATATAGATATATAAGGAAATTTTAATTTGTTTTGCAAGATTCTAATCGTTAGTAGAAAAACAAAACCATTAATATATGTTGACCTCACTTTTGTTGAGGTCTAGTCTTCTTCTCCTAGAAGCATAGGATCTAGCCATTGGATTTTCCTATTGACTATCCTAGAGGAATAGTGATGGAACCCTACCCATTAGAAACTCTAAACACTTCTTTACGCTTCTTGGTGTTCCACATGCATGATTTTGACCTCTAGCACTTAGAAGGTTAAAGCCTCAAGGGGAGTCCCCAAAGGATTGCCAGGTCGGGTTAGCCATGGGTGACTTAGTCTTAGTCAAGATTTCACACACTTGAACTTATCACAAAATCACACATCACAAACCATAAAACCACCTACGCTTAACACATTCCCCCACTCTCTTGGAAACTCATGTGGGTGGTCCCAAACCCTTAGCCTTTGGCTAGGATGACTAGGACCAACACATGGAGGATCCAAAATGGGCTCTCTTTGGTCTAATGGAACTAAAGGGTAACATTGTGATTAGCATCTTCAATGACTTTTAATCCAACCAAAACACCTAATTTTTACCTTCTACCCCCAAACTTTTCTAAAATTACCAAAGTACCCATGGGACCCTAAAATTTTCAAAATTGCCCAAATTGTTAATTCTCACCCCAAAAGTTATATCAAACCACCCCAAATCATTCAAATTGACCAAAATACCCCATTTTTATCAAAATTCCTAAAATTCCCCCAAATTTCCCAAAATTACCAAAATGCCCTTCTTGCTTAAAAATTTCCTAAAATCTCCAAATTCACTCCAAACATTCTTAAGATCAATGTTGCACCCAAATTTACTAATATTGAACAAATTTCCCAAATTGTCGTAAAGACCAAAGTCCCTAAATCATCCCTAATTTCACCAAATTCATTTCAAATTTCTTAGATTTCAAATCCACACAAAATTTCATTATGTCTAAGACCAATTAAAATCAAATCCAAACCCAATTTGATTAGCCCATGATCATTTCAGAAAAAAAATAAATTCTTCATGGATTCTTTAAAAGCCCATACCCATATGCATTCCTAAAGGCCCATAAATTGGGCCCAATTCTAAACCTAATTGAAGTCCACATGACAAATTTTCATCTCAGCATCCTTTTAATTTAAACCATGTGCCATGGTCATGCACATGAATCCTTGCTTTAAATCATCCATTTTAGGTCTCATGACCTTCTCACACTAAAGTTTGGGAAACACCACATGTCTTTCTCATGAAAAACACCCCATGACCCATGCATTTCATGAAGCCACTCATGGAACCATCCATTAACCTCATATGGATCATGCAAACCAATTATGGAAAAAGGAGTGGTTTCAATCTCCTCTCACCAAGCCTCTTACCCAAAACCTAATCCAAAAAAGTTCTCCTTCCATAAGCCAAATCAAGCACCCAAACCTCTATGGGGGTTGACTCAACCACTCTAGCCACCTTGAGAATAACCTTGACTCATTTCCATATGGTTAAACCATGGTTTAACCAACCTAACCCAACCCATGACCCATTTGGGGAAAGCTGAAATTACCTATGCTTGGACCAAATTGGCTTCACATCTTCTCACACATGACTTCCAACAATGTGGAGGTGACTTTTCTTAGCTGGTCAACCACCTCACCCGCTGGAAAATGGAAAAACTGAGAAGCCACAATTTGGGATAACCCAAAGTTAAACTCACCTAAGCTGACTCACTGCCATTGGCCATTGGAGCTCTTCCTCCCTCCACCTATTCAACCGCTTGGCCACCATGGTCTGCCTTGTTGGCAGTCATGGCCCTGCCTATAAAGCCACTAATACCTCACAGCCAAAGGGGACAGATACACTAGCCTTAGTGAAGCCTTACCAAAATTACTCCAGACCCCCTCTCGGCCATCCTAAGCTCATTCCAACCATTTTCAGGCCATATCCCCCACTGCCCAGCCTTGATTTTAAGCTCAAGCTCCAGGGCATTTCACAACCATACCACAAACCTCCACCAAACTTCCAATTGAGCCCTTTAGAAGCTTCCCCAAGACATATGAGGAAGTTCCTCATCAAAATTGGCCCTTTCTGAGCCCTCCAACCTAGTCCGAGACCAAACTCGAATCACCCCCTGATCGAAATCCTACAAGGACTTCACATCAACTCAAATTGAAGCTTCGAGAAGGTTTGTCAGCTTAAAACAATTGTCAAGAACAAATCTGATTGAGGCTACACCTCTTGGACAAAGTTATGGCCCAGAACCCCCAAATCTGAGCTCGATTTGGGCCTTTGTGAGAGAAATGTTAATTTCATACACATGTAGTTGTATAGATGTGATCGTCTTAATTAGATGAACACATAGGAGCAAACCACACTTAATTTGGTTTAATATCAAGCAAGATCTTGAGGTTTTAGTGTGGATGACTCTCGATTTAAGTTTGATCAAGACGATGAACGGATGTGATCCGTTTTCGTGTGTATTAGATGGATGGTCGAGATGAAGCCAGATGGGAGAACCGTGCATAAAGCTCGCGACACGTGAAACTGATGCAGATGGCAGCGGTGAATCACGATGCGATGCATGGGCTTTGATGACTCTAAGGAGGGACGTGGCGCCGACGTAGATAAGTAGGAAAATAGGGCATTTTTATTTAAAATAATTCAGAAACTTTAAAAAATTATAGGTTGGCGTAGAAAAATCATATAAACAAAACTCATGTGCTCAGTGAACATTTGAGAAGTTATTGAACTAAAAATCAAAATATTTGTCATTTATTTTATTTTAAATTAATTAAATACTATAGAGAGTAATTAAATCATAATTAATTAAATAATTATATAACTGAATTGAAATTTTGAGGGCTTGCTCCCACTGACATGGGACACCTTCTCAAATTTTGCTAAAGTCAGAGGGCTTCTTTATGATTGAAACCCTAATTTTTAAGAGATTTGATGACATTTAAAAAAAAATTGTAAAATTAAAAATTAAGGCCTCAAATATATGAAATCTTGTTATGTAGGTTCACCTAGGTCAAAGGATCTTAAAAATATATAAAATTCATGTTTTAAAAATTTTAAGCATGTTTTCTCACTATAAACTAAAAATTAAAATACAAAAAAATGAAAAAAATATAAATTAATTAAAAAAAACACCAAATTGTGCCAAAATAAAGGAAATGGTGTTCTAAGGTCATTGTAAAAATTTAAAAAATTTGGAAATTGATTTGAGCATCAAAATGTATTTTCTAAGTATATACAAATTTTGTCCTTAAAATAATTATATAAAAAAATCAAAAAATTATAAAAATTGGTTTAGAGTGTTTCTTGAGACACAAATAACCTAAGAAAAATAAAATTGAAGTTAAAATGAAAACTTTTATTTTTGGGCTATGTCCTAATTTGAAAAAATAAATTATAAAAAATAAAATAAATATCAAAAAAAATACGAAAAAAACTTCTCTGACTTCTTTGAGGTCAGAGAGATATTTAAAAAATATAAAACTTATTTTTTGAAATAAAATAATATTTTCTATTTATTTACTCATTAAAATCAATTAAAAATTATAAAAATTAAAAATAATTAAAAAATTCACAAAATTGATTCATAGTGATCCTCTGACCTAGGTGAACCTCCCATAATTTTCTAATAATAGAAGAACATGTTTTGCTTAATTAAATAAATTAGCTTTAAAAATTCCTAATTTTTTGCCTAAAATAATCATTAAAATTAAATTAAAAAAAACTAGAAACTTGTGGGTAGCACCAAAGTTTTAAAGTCGTTTGAGATAAATTAGAGGAATTATGAAGTAAAGAACCTTAAGAGTAGAATGGTAATCGCGAAATTTTATGCCTTAACCAAAATTTAGGTCATAAGGGAAAGGGTAGCTTTGATCATAATAAACTCTCGGATGATTGAAACTCAAGGGATAAAAGGTAAAAACCAGTTCATACCTTTCTCTATAAAAAAGTAAAATTGTAATTTTCTAAATTGTTGAAGTTTGGAAGTTAATTGAAGTTTGATGATTCTAATGTGAGAGGCTTGAATTAAGAAGAATGACAACTCACCAATGTAAGCCTCAAATCAATGATTCAATGGAATTTGATCTTTTTAATTAGAATCACTCTAATATTCTCAAATTGTAAGTTTACCTTTAAGACTCCTAAGAGCTTAGTAGTGAACTAGATTTGATCTGGAGATCACTTAATTAGGTTAAAACAAGAGATAAGACCAACTGTAAGTTTCTCTTAAACATTACAAGCTCAAGTTTAAGAGTGGATAAGAATTCCCTATTAACCTAACTTACTCATGAGTGTGTTTATTGACCCGACCCACTGCTTAATATGCCAAAAACTTGACACAAATTATATTTAGTGGCTAGTGAAAACAAATATAATATACTAAAAATTAAAGAAATAGTTTTCTCACTAGAGGTAATACACAAGTATACATATCATTTCAAGTAATATAGAGTTTTTTTTTAAAAAACCCAGTATCAATCCCAAGGGGAAGACGTAAACAAAAAATAATGAAATGAAATATAGGAATTTTAACTTTAAGAGAACTTTACTTAAGACTATAGTAAATATTTAAAAATGAAAATTAAATTTACTAAATTTTAAAAAATTCAAGTAAAAGTAAATGTAATAAGTTAGAAAATATATAAAAAGAGACTTTCTCCTTGCCAATAATTCATAATTAGTGTAAGATTTCTAAATTGTTTAGAAACTTAAATGTGGTATCATAACAAAAAGGGGTATACCTACTCTTTACTTCTTTCAAATTATGCAAACAATATTGACTAATTTAAAGTTAGTGTCGACATGTATAGTTGTGCTAGGTAGGTTCTAGTATCTCACTCCTAGATTACCCACTGTGCCCTCTCTATAGAACCTACCAATGACCCTTAGTACGAATCTCTATACCAATTTGATAAAAGAAGTTAGCCTGTCACTCTAAAAACATCAATTCTACGCCCATCAAATATTATCTCCATATCTATTTGCACCCCCCTTCGGAAGATCTCCATTACTCTTTCCAAGGTAGAATGTTATACTTACAAGTTAAGAAATCTTAGCCCTCTCAGGTCTATAAGTTTCCTCAAAAAAATTTTGCAACTCAAGTGGCCAACTTGTAAAATAAATGAAAATCCGGTAAAATGATCATCACAATTTTTAGGAATAAAACAAGTTCTAAATAAAATCAAAATCACTTGCTTAATTACTTCATATTGTAAGGAGAAAGAGAGAAAACTACTCAAAGTGCATGGGGATAACAAAACAAAGCATATTTATAAAATTCAAGTCCAAAGTATAAAACTTAAAGTCAAAGATACAAATACTTATATTAAATGTTCCCCAAAGCACTCCTTTGAAGTTCTCTACTTTGAAGTTCTCTAACTTCTCTGACTCCAACACCACTTACAAGACTCACAAACTCTAGAAATAATAAAGACTCACAATGAAAACTTCTCACACACTTAGCAAACTCACACACTTTGAGACTGTATATATCAGACTCTCCTAGCCTCTTAGAATTAATCCATATTTATAGAGCATTGAAAATGACCAAGGGTTGCTTATGACATCTCTTCAAAATTTGACATCATTCAATGAATCTTCTAGAAAATAAACATGGCGCCTAAGTGCCCAACCGTCTCGCGTAGGCACCAGCCAAATTCTATACCTGGCGCCTAGGCGCCAGTTCGGCTGGTTTGGTATTTTTCTTTAGTTTAGCCCCTTTTGCTCCTTTTTGTTGTATTTTTGCTCATTTTTACTCTTAAACTCTTTTTCTTACACCTACAACCAAAAACATAAACATACCTTTCATTAAAGCATAATATCCTAAAAAATTGAGCAGAAAATGTGCATAAAAATAAGTAATTTTAAGGTGGATCAATTCCCCAAACTTAAACGTTACTTATCCTCAAGTAATATTTCTTACTATATATAAAAAGTATAACTTATGGAAGTGACTTTTATTTGAAGATTTCTATAGCTTTTATTTTATAAATGAAATAGTGAAACTTTGGAAAGATTTTTAATAACAAAGGTTAAAACTATAATGTAAAAATATTTAGTAGTCAAGTATAAGAATTCTGGTTTCCTATTTATTTCAAGAGTAATTATAATTTGTCATATTAAAGATACTTAAAAGAATTACCTGAAAAAGAATTTCATGAGAACTTTACTAGTAAGGATGCTAATACTTTATAAACAATCTTAGAAATGTAATTAAGTCCCTTCTTTAAGATGATTTAAGTGAAGCCAAATTTGGTTTAGGCATCTCCTCAAGCTTCTCCTCACATATATTTTTCTTTTAGCTTTTTCTTTTTATTTTTCTTTCCTTTTTCTTTCAGGATCATTTTCAATCCTTTCTTTTTCTTTTCATCTCGTGTGAGGATTACTATATCTAGATAACCTTTAATGATTTTTAACTCTAGCATCCTCTTCTAAAAGTTAAAAACTTTTCACATTTCCTTACTTGAAAAATGTGTATTAGACTTGAAAAAGATTTTCATAAAGTCTCAATTCTTTCTTTTTAAATAAAAATCCAAGATTTTTAACATTTCCAAAAGTACAACTTTTATTATTTTTCATTTTAGGAATATTTTTCTTTAGTTTAGGCCCTTTTGCTCCTTTATGATGTATTTTTTGCTCATTTTTACTCTTAAACTCTTTTTCTTACACCTACAACCAGAAACATAAACATACCTTTCATTAAAACATAATATCCTCAAAAATTGAGCATAGAATGTGCATAAAAAAAAGTAATTTTAAGGTGGATCAATTCCCCAAACTTAAACGTTACTTATCCTCAAGTAACATTTCTTACTATATATAAAAAGTATAACTTATGGAAGTGACTTTTATTTGAAGATTTCTATAGTTTTTATTTTATAAATGAAAAAGTAAAACTTTAGAAAGATTTTTAATAACATAGGGTAAAACTAGAATGTAAAAATATTTAGTAGTCAAGTATAAGATTTCTGATTTCCTGTTTATTTCAATAATAATTGTAATTTGTCATATTAAATATACTTAAAAGAATTACATGAAAAATAATTTCATGAGAACTTTATTAGTAAGGATGTTAATACTTTATAAATAAGCTTAGAAATGTAATTAAGTCCCTTATTTAAGATGATTTAAGTGAAACTAAATTTGGTTTAGGCATCTCCTCAAGCTTCTCCTCACATATTTTTGCCTTTTTGCCTTTTCTTTTATTTTTCTTTCCTTTTTCTTTCAGGATCATTTTCAATCATTTCTTTTTCTTTTCATTCCTTGTGAGGATTACTATATCTAGATAACCTTTAATGATTTTTAACTCCAGCATCCTCTTCTAAAAGTTAAAAACGTTTCACATTTCCTAACTTGATAAATGTGTATTAGACTTGAAAAAGATTTTTCATAAAGTCTCAATTATTTCTTTTTTAGATAAAAATTTAAGATTTTTAACATTTCCAAAAATACAATTTTTATTTTTTTTTAATTTTAGGAATATGAATGATAATATGATCTATAAACATATGCAGAACATATTGCTCATATTCCTTATCTTCATGCCCTTGGTCTTTGCATAGAAATGGGTGGTTTGACCCGTGAAAACCCCTGCCTTATTAAGTGAGTTCTGAATATGCATATCAACTGGATTTTAAATAAAACTTCTATGCATTCATCATTAAGGACTTGTAAAACCCATTACATAGCTTGCTTTAATGCACTCAAAACTAATTGAAACTAAAATTTGTTCACATTAGTCTTAGGACATTTTGCATATCATACAGACTTAGGCAATTTGACTTATAATCAACTTGTAAGACCCATTACTCCTAATAAATAACAACCTTCCTAATATTACATCATCAAGACCGACCATGCATGGTTTTGAATGTGATTAGGTGGTTTAGGTGGCATCCCTTTCCATGCAGGGTTGTAAGTCCATTGCATTCCAATTTCTCTTCTTTTTAGTTAGGGCTCCAAATTTTCACTTATCTCTGTGAACTTCACCTTATGAATCCAAGGTTTTTTGTATAGATATGATGCAAATTCTCATCTTTATGCTTCTGCATGATTGTGTGTCATGCAGTATAAGTCCTAACATTGTAATAAATCTTCAGGATGAAACATTAAAATTTTTCTTTTAAAACATCAAATGCCAAAATAGGATAGTTTGGGATACTACCGAGGTTTCCTCAGTATCTTTGAATGTCCCCTTCCTTTCCTCCTTTTGACTTCCGTTAATAACTATTCAACTTTTGAAAATTTCCCATTTGGAAATCCATTGTGCAATAATGTAAGCCTAAACCTAGAAATTTCTTGAGGACAAAACTGCAGCCTTAATCAAGAGTTTTCTTTAGAAAATTTATTTACTTAAAATGTAATTAACAATAGGGGCTTGCCTTTATAGGAAGAAGAATAAGACCCTAGAACTAATCTAAATTCTATTTAGTCTTTAGATTAGATAGGGTAAATGATCTATCGAGTTTAATGTATAGATATCTAATGTTTTCTTAGTTAAAATAATCAAACTCATTGTAAATGTTGTATTTTTACTTTTCAAGGTGGTTTACTACTTTTGATGCTGTGCTTCATTAGTTGAGCAACCCAAAACCTTCGATTCAACACGACATTCAAAAGCCTTGTGTCGAAGCAAAGATAAAACATGAGGCAAATTAGGTGCACTCCAGCAAAGAGCTTTTCAAACGCGTCCCCTAGCTTAGAGAGCACCTTGAAGGTGTCATTTAATAAGTTGATATACCATTAATAAATGAAGTCTAACAAGTTTGTGATGAAAAGGTGGAGTAGTAAAGCATCATTGTTGCTGATATTTCAATAGAGTGATCAGAATTGAGCGACATATTATATGGGGTTACCAACATTGTCAAATCATTTAAATCATGAAAAGATAAACCCTTGATGATATAGAAAGTACTCATATGCCTCAAGGTAAGGTCTATTGATCCTGATTTTCTATATATTTAGATGTAAAATGTGATGTATGCGATTATATGATTAATTTCCTTAATAGTTATTCTCAATTTGTAACAAAGCCAAAAACTTGATCCAAAGCAAAAGCTAGGTAAATCTTTCACTATGAAGCAAAAAAGAATGCAGTTATAATATTTCAATATGAGATACTATGCAAGTATACGTATTGTTATCAAGTAATATAGAACTTTTTGATTAAGTCTCGAATATCGATCCCACAGGGAGAACTAGATTTAGATAACAAAATTTACTTAGCAATATATTCCTACTTAAACTTAAGATGCTAAAATAGGAATGAAAGTTCAATTCCTTTTATAATTTTTTGATAATTGAAAATAAAGTAGTCAACTAGTTAACTTAACTAAAATACTTGCAAAATGAAGGAAATATAAATAAAATATCTTTTTTTATTATAAATCAGTGATAATTATATAAATTCTGTTGTGAAAGTATGCTGAATGTGTTGTGTTAAATAGTAGCAATAATATTCTTTACTCTTACTATAGATGCTATAAAGAACATTGGGTAATCTATAGTTTGAATAATCTTGAAGACCGGCTAGATAGGGAAGATACTAGCTCTCACTCTAGAGTTCCCTCTTCTCCCTCCGCCTAGGGGCTAACATCTATTATCAAAACCAAAAACCATAAATCAAATTGGGGGCTTTAGCCTGTCACTCTAAAGTCCTCTAATTCTACACTCTTTAAAAGCTTATTTTGCTATTTATTTTCACTCAACCTCATGAACTACATTCTCATTCATGAAATCAATATGTGATTCTAACCATTTATTGACTGAGACAATACCATCTTGGATTTTACATGTTCTAGCGCTTAAGTGGGGAACCTGGCGCTTAGGCGTGGAGCCTCTGACGCTTAAGCGTTAGACTTGGGCACTTGAACGCCCAGTTCATTTTCAAACATTTCTTCATTTTTGCTCCAAATTCGACCATTTTTCACTCTTTTCAGCATTTTCCATCCATTTGATTGTACTTGAAAGAAAAACACACAAATACACTTCATTAAAGCACAATATCTCAGAAATAGGTATAAAAATATGTATAAAACACTATATATTTTAGGTGTATCAAAATCCCCCAAACTTAAGATGTTACTTGTCCTCAAGTGACCCTTCTATCTTTAAAAACCAATATAAGTAGATAATGCATATGAGTTTCTTTAGGAGTTATCGAAATTTGATGTAGAAAAATAATAGTCCAATTTAGAAAAAAATATTAGTAAATGAGACCAACTTAAAGTTTAGAAATTTTTAATGTTAAGAAAGATGAAAATATAAGTTCCTATCTAATTCAGAAATATTGTAAATTCTCCAAGTTTAGAATTTAGCCCTTCTATTATTCCACTTAAAAATTCTTATTAAGAATAATTTTACTCATTATATTATACCCTTAAGCTTAAGAGTTTCTCAAGTCTTATACTTTGAAAAGATCTAATGTGGACCCAATTTTTTATTAGGCACTAACCCTCAAGCTTCTCCTCCCTTTTTGAACTTTTTCTTTTTTTTTCTTTTTCTTTTTCTTTTTTTTCCCTTTTTTCATATTTTTTATTCTTTTTCTTTTCTTTTTCTGGTAAGGAGTCTATATCTAGATAGATCTTTAATAGTTTTGAATTCCACTCTTTCTTTCCTAAAGCAAAGAGTTGATATTTTCCTTTCACTTAAAAACATAATAACAATTTTGAAAATTAATTTCAATAAAAGAAATTTAAGTTTTGAAAATAAAAGGTCTAAATTTCTAACTTTTTCAAAAATACAATTTCTCCTACTAACGATAGTTACACAATACTTAGCATTTTTCACACTAAAAAAATTAACTTGAAGTTTTTCTTCATTACTATAAATTTTAACTAAATTCTCTTACTCATTTCTAAAATCAAAATTTTACTTCCCTAATATAACTTCATATACATAATCATTTTTCAAATCAAAATCAAATTTATTCGAAATAAATTTGAGAACAAATAAACTTTTAAGTTTCTTTAAAATTTTTCATCCCCCCGAATTTAATTTTTTAATAGAAATAAAAATTTTTAGAATCATATATAAATAATCAGGAATGAAAACTAACTATAACATGCTTGTAGAAATTTTTATATCCTAAATATGTCAGTACAAAAATTAAAAATAGGAGTAAAAATTTAATTGATCAAATTTTAAATTACTTAAAATACAGAGATTCATCAGACTTCTATGCAGTGGAGTATAACATAAAAACAAATAAACACACTAACAAACGTACATGACTGCAACATAAAGAAAAATAACTGGTAGTAAATTGAAAATTTTAAACTTTCAGATTTAATAGCAAGTTAGCTAAATTTTAAACCCACCTAAGGTTCCAGAATTAAATTTAACAAACACTAAGTACAACAACATAAATACAATTAAAACAATTACTACCATTAAAACATACTAACTTAACACAAATACATCGCAGTAGGTGTACGAAATAAAACACAACATAACAAAAACTAGCAGTCTTTACAATCACACTTAAAAACATAACAAAAAGTATAGATTACTAGTACCAACAACAATTCATAACAATATAAAATCTAAAAACATTAAATAGAACTAAGGATCCAAACTAATCATCACTCTCTTCTTCATCATTATCGTCACTACGCCAAAAAACTGTAGGCTCATATGGTGGATATCTGGGATATTGAGGAAATACTACATCCCGATTACCTCTATTAAGATGTTCCATAGCTATGATGTATTCCTCCTCATAATCACTTCGTCTCTTCATATACCCATCCATATGCTGTACAAAATGCGCTAAATTTAATACCTTATCCACAATGTAATTAACATTGTCCAAAATCCTCTATAATATCTCTGACTGAGAATCAGATCCAGAAGTCTGACCCCATGATGTAAAAGCATGTGAAGTAGAAGCTAGTGAAGTAGAGGCAGCAGAACTATACTGGAGAATACACCCTTCCAACCAAAAATAGAATGATGTGAATAAGTCTTCACATTCACACTGGTAATGGGCTTCAATGGTTGTAAGATCTTCTCCCAGCTATCATATCTAACACCAACCTGCTTTGAACTACTGAATACAGTAGTTCAAAGATTCAAAAGATTAAGGATGTGAATCCCAAACCTACAGTAGTACCATCGATAGTAGAACTGGTTATAACTCCATAAATCAATCCTCTAATATCAATAGGCTTGGACTGTTGAATACAGTAGTTCAAGGTTGCTCTATCTCAAGTCACTTCACTTAAATGATTTGTAGGTAGCAGACAAGCATAAATAAAATAATGCCATGCCTTTGCAGTGGCATCCAACTTTGGAGTAGAAAATTTTACTCTTCTTTCATTTGTAATCTTCCATAACCCTCTCCCAGCAGTCAAAGATGAAATAATCTCGTCTAGCTCCTCCTCAGTATGACTATAGTTTGAATAAAAACACAAAGTACTCGGGGGCAAATGATAAAACTCATTAATTACCTCAGGAGAAAATAGTACTGTCATCCCACTCTCTACGACTCCTTCCTCATCAGCTTCAGACATATTAGCACAAAACTCTCGTACCACAAAAATCACAGCGACAACAGAAAAATAACAGAACAGAAAAATAACAGAACAACAACAGAAAAATAACAGAACAGCTCCCACTGGCGGCTAACAATCAACTCTTCTACAACTCCTCTCGAACTTTTAAAACAACGCTCAGGAATTAATTTCCTCGAATGTAGAGCATCACTATATTGATCCTGAGCTTTTGAACTAACAAATTTAATTGAATCAAATGGAGCTTTTCCCTTGCTTCTCTTCATTTTTGGTGCCATTTTCTAAAAAATGTATAAAATTCAAAATAAATTTCACAATCAACTCCAAATTACTAAACTCAACTCCTAAAAGCTTAAACTAACAAATCCATGCATTTTCCATCAAATTTTCTCAAATTTTCACCATGAATAGTGATTTTTGGATAGCTCATGAATGTGCTCAAAATATGAATGTGCTCAAAATACATGGTATGTGCTCAAAATACATGGTGGAAATAAAAAATTTTGCATAGAAGTGAAGCTCTTACCTCAAGAAGATTAAATCTAACAAATTTGGCTTGAAACCACCAATAAATCTTCACTTAAAATGATGCTCTAGCTCTCCAAATCGTGAATTCCAAAGGTAGGAGATGAAGTTTTGGCTCGGTAACGGTGTTTTCAGTCCAATATGTCACTTAAAATCGTTCGCAAATCGGTTTTCGTGAATCGGTTTTCGTGAGTCGGCGCTGAAGCGCGAATGGTTCAGCGCTTAGGCACCTATCTCTCTGTTTAGGTAGCACATAAGCACGGGTTTTGGCGCTTAGGTGCCAGTGCACAAATTTTGATTTTTTTTATTTAAGTGAAATGCACGTCTAGCCTAAGTCAACCAACCCTATGTGGTCTCAAAACACTGTAATAACTATTTCCTCCCCTCTTATCTCTTCTCTTACTCAAGATTTACCAATCTTAACACCTCTTATCTCTTCTCTTACTCAAGATTTACCAATCATAACAAATTCGATTCAACACTAAATAAAACAAAATTTCACACAAACAAAATACTTATATTAATTCACGAACGATTACAAAACTTTCAAATACATAAATTCTCAGTCCAAATAGTCTCGGATGAGAAAATTCCTAAACATAATACTAGATCTTAATAACATAAAACACATATTAAAACACTTAACATAAACAAACACTAAGCACATAAACACTGAATCACGAACTTAATTCCACTCTCTAGTTGATGGAACAAATTCTGGCCTATCGTTAGTCTCTCTTTCAACATTTGGAATGTATATCTGAAAGAACGGACGATGATTAATAATTCTGGTTGAATCTTCTTCAATCCACTTGTTCTTTAAATACATTGCCTTGTCTGCTTATTCTATAAAACTGGTATGGCTAAACTGCATCTTAAGTTGCCATCCCATATGATCCAGAGGTGTGTTAACTTCCATCACTTTCGCTTCAATTAAAGCCATGTTAGCCTCAATTTTAGTGATTTTCTCCGCTATTCCTTCGATACTAATGGCTAGGAAACCGTTATACATCTCTTGCGCACTTTAACTAATAAACTTATTTCTCATTACTTCCTCCTTCTTCTTCAAATCACTCTCCCAAGAAGACATTTTTCAAAAATTCTCTCTTTTTACTTAAAATTCAGGGTTAAAAGGAGGTGTGGTGAAAATCTTTTCAATAGCATAGAATGTGGTCAAAAGGGCTTTATTAATAAAAGGTGAGGAAATCCTAAGCTAGTAGAGATAGATAGGTCGGGACAACATAGATTCTTCATCCCAAGCTATTCAAAGTCTAAGTTTACCTGGTCATGAAGATGGTCGACCCAACCGACTAGAGAACCCTTGTCAGCAACCTATTTATTATATGATCTAAGGAATCCTGACAGTTCTAAAGTCAACATAAATAAACTTATAATTTCTTATGACTCTATGCGGGTGGAATTCATAGAAAAAGGAGTTATACCTGGTAAGAAAGTGGCCACAAAGCCTTTAGAGTGGAGGCGATAAGAAAGGTTCAGCTATGAAGCCAAACAATTTCACATAGGACTTGCACCCTGTCTGGGTTGGTAAACTTCTAACATCTTAATCATTCTATACAACGTCTTAAGTAGAAATTTATGTTTGGTCAGTCAGGTTAGAGAAGCACTAGCACATCTTCTCGCGATTTGTGAAAATGATGCAGTTGTCTAAAATAGTCCTTAATATAGAGGCCTTATTAATTGTGACTTGGGAGTAACAATGCGTTTTGAACCGTTTTAAATCCGCCCCAAAGGAAATGTAAGAAAATAAATGCTGATTTTAAAGTGCTGATATTTTAATCATAAATTTTGATTCACACTAATTTTTTATTATTTGAATTTTGTAAAGAGATATTTTTTTTTCTTTTAGAGTCTTTGTTTTATTTTTTAATTCCCTGGGACAAGAGGTTGTAATGTAATAACCAACTTATACTGGAACATTTCAACTGGCTAAACATCATGGTTTCTTCCATTTCTGGGTTTTTAGTGTTAATATTTCTGGGGTCTCTACTTGTTGTTTTCATTTATTTGAATGTGTGTCACATTCTCTTATATAACTAAGATGATAATTATTATGTCGTGAATCTCTAGCACGCATCGGAATATATGTTAATCAAATTATTATCATTATGTCATTTTTATTATATGGTATAGTTATATTAATACATCTTACTAATCCTATTATCCTATTATCATATTTGTGGCTTCTAAAAGAAATAAAAAATTTAGACGATTGTCACACAACTGTAGACATAGCCCTGATTTACTATAACAATAGTAGGCCGCCACAAAAAATACCACCGACAATGGTTTCCTGCCTGATTGAACAAATGTGACCCCCCAGCTTCCAATCACACCAACCCACCAAGCTTGCCACGTGTACTTGTCCCCAACACAATATGAACATGATTTTCTCACTCGAGGTACCAATTCGGTCCACATTCAGAGCCAATCAACATAGCCCAATGAACCTTCCAAAAAAATACTTTCATTTACTTTAAATATCATAAATATAGTTATAAGTTTTGTTGCTTATATTAATTAATAAAAATAATAATAATTTAGTCACCTATACTTTGCTTTTAGATGACGATCCACTGTCACTAAATATAATTGAGATATAATATTATATAAACAAATATCACATTAAAAAAATAAATATTATTAATTTTAGGAAATATACTTTGCATGTAGGGATCACATGCACGTTAAATTCATTTCTCTTAAATATGTAAATACATATAAGTTCAGTGGTATTTATGTAAACCTTCCGTGAGCATGTACGACATTTCACTTTTCTTTTTCCCAATTATTTTTACGTCAGAAAAAAGTAGAAAGCTTCAAATCGAGTTCATGTAAAAATTCTCTGCTTTGAGCTTACGTTCCTCCCATTTGCGGTATTAGGTAATAACTTAGCTGCATAAATTATAGAAAAGTCAAGAAAATTTGCGGTTGAAGGAAGAGGAGATAAATCTCGAAGTAGAACGAGAGTAAGGGAGGGAGGGAAGAGGAAATGCTTCAGACTTTGGTGCTTTTAGCATGCATTTGGGTTTGGCACCCGAGCTCCATCAATGGCGCCACCGACTCTGATGACAGTAAGCATTATGTTCTCGGCGGCTTTCTGTCACCCTTTTGGATTAGATCTCTATTTTTTTCCTTTTATGAATTTCGTTCCTACGATGCATACTTTTGCTCTTTATGCATTTTAGATTTTTACCAATTAGTGAATGAGTGTTCTTCGATTGGTTTGGAGATGAGGTTCTGTTGTTTAGCCATAGACTGAAAAAACAATTGTGTAGTAATCTGAGTTGGAAAATCCTATTCTGTTTGCAGTTTCTGCTCTCAATGTGTTCTATGCTAGTATGAACTCACCGGCTCAGTTAACAAATTGGAATTCGAGCGGAGGTGACCCTTGCGGGGAATCATGGAAAGGGATCATCTGCTCCGGCTCATCAGTTACAGAAATGTTTGTTTGATGATTGAGAAATCTGATTAAGTAATGGTTATATTGATTCTTCATTGCTTAATCTCGTCTATGATTTTTTTTTTTCATTATACAAGCAAGCTGCCTGGATTGGGTCTTAATGGAACTTTTGGCTACCAGATGGATAAGTTGAAATCCCTTGTTGAGCTGTTAGTCCCTTTAAATTTTTCTTTTCCCCAAGCCTACTTTAGCTCCAGATTTTGATGTTGAATTTTTTGTGAGATTTAGGGATTTGAGCAACAATAATTTGGGAGGTGGAAACACACTTCCTTACAACCTACCCCCAAATCTTCAGCGCCTGTAAGTGATGGAGTTCTTGGTTTTTTTTTTTTTAATTTTTTATTTGTAGCATTTGTTGCTCATCCCAAATTCTCTGCAGAAATGTTGCTCAGAACCAATTTAATGGAGGAATGCCCTATTCGATATCGCTGATGGCTGCTCTTCAATACCTGTGAGTCTTCGTCTGGCTTTTATTGTGCTGTTTGTTACCATTTTTTAAGTGCTGAAGTGGTTAAAATTGATCCGGTTGATTTAGAAATCTTGCTCAAAATCAGTTTCAAGGCAATTTGTCCGATTGGTTCAGGCCCATGGTTAGCCTTGATACAATGTGAGTAATTCTATGGTCTCCTCAATGAATTTTGATATATTGCTTCTAAACTGAGTAAAGTGTGAAAATTAGCCCCCCGCTTTTAACATGGGGTCATTGTAATTCAAGTATCTATAAAAGTTTCAAATTAGTCCTTAGACTCCTTTAAAATTGGCTGAAATAGTCCCTAGCGGTGATCATTTTAGCTCTTATTAAAAGATTATGGGATTAAATTACTTTTTTATAGACTATGGGACCCCGACAATGTGTCAGGAAACCATTTTGACACTTTTTTCCTTCTAAATTTATGCCACCTAAATTTAGAGAGAGTTAGTGAGTGTGAGGGGTCACTTGTATGGGGATGCTTTGTTTTTTGGAGTTTTTTTAGAGAGAGGAACACCTCTCCTAGGTTTGGATCTTTCTTGAGAATGTTTACATCATATTTATTGAGATTTTCTAATGTCTACTTCTTCGATTTTTAAGGAGAATTTGGTGCACATTTGTTAGTCCTCTCCAATTTCTCTTTTCCATATCTTCGATAATAAATTTATTTGTCTTGTTGCCATTTAGATGTATGCCTTTGTTAATTGAACAACATAAATTTTGGTATTTTTATCTTTGTGATTATTCTATTTTTTATTTATTATTGATCTATCATCAAGAATTTTTTATTATCTAGCATAAATCTCGAGGAACTATTGTGTAAGAAACTTTCCGAATTCAAATCAAGATCATGCAGGGGCCAGGGCCCTGATTTCAGCAAGGTTATAATCAAATTTACCGTCTCGACAAGACAGACCCAATGATATCAAAATTGGATCAATTCGAGCCCAATCAAACCTAGATCAAACCATTAAAGCACATTTGAAAGTTTTGGATAATAATTTGAACGATCAAATAACTCCAAATTTGACATATTTATAGTCAAATCGAGCGTATTGACGAGAGAATCTAACGAGCCCAAGATCACTCAATTCTAAGTCAACTAAGAAACTCAAATCATAAAAATACACATATGATTAAGGGGATGAATACAGGCCGTCCGACCAGGTGTTTGGGAAAGTTATTCGCCAAAAAAAACTAAAATGTCTCTATTCCATAAGTTATAAATAAACTCCATATCTTCACTTAAGGAAGGAGAGAAGTGAAATTCAAAAGCTGGTTTTATACTAAAGACCCAGTGATAACTTCTAACCTTAGTAGCTGCCGATCATTATAGACCAGCATTAACCACTGCCAGTTGGCCGCTGTCAACCATAGCTGCGGTCTCTGCTTTCCTCTACCAAGCACATGCTGCTAGCGACCCCTGTTTGCAAACATCGTATCCCAAATACGACTGTAATGTGTAATGTATATACTGAAGACCCAACGATAACTTTTGGTCTACCATCGATCACCGCCCATCGGTGACCATCAAGCACCGCCGGTTGTCCCTACTTGTAGACCATTGGTCGTTGGTGACCCTTACTTTCGAACGTCGTATTCAAAGTATGGCCATAACATGCAACGTTTATACTGAAGCTAAAAACCTAGTGATAACCTTCGATCTCTGTAGTCACCAACCATCGTCATTTTCTTTATTACCAACAACTAGAAAACAAAGATCATTGCTTACGATTATTGTAGTTTGAATACGATTTGCATTGTCTTGTATGTTGTATACCGACAAATATTATATTTGATGTAAAATAGTAACACCATTTTCCTAGTTGTGAGGAACGTGTGTACTTTTGCACCTATATATTTATAGTGGATTACTTTGACTAGGTTAAACCCTGTGATCTTTTCTCTTTCTAAGTTTTTCCACGTAAAAAATCTTGATGTTTTCTTTTGTTACTTTTCAATTATCTATATGTGCTTTGAATCTTCATACAAAGTTAAGACATTAAATTATCACTGCATCATCGTGAATTTTCCCAGCACACAACAATTATGTTTATTTATGTGATGCTAGTTTTGTTTCTCTTATAATCTATTTGATTTCTTTGCCGCTTGCAATGAGATGTTTTGGGCGCTTAAGTTATAAGAATATTTAATATCTGAAGGTTGAGCATTCAAGAGATGCTAAAGGTATTTTTAGGGGCTGTTTGGTAGCATGATTTATGTTGGATTTAGCATAAATATCACGAAAATGTCCAAATAAACAATTCAAAATCCTAAGGAAACTTACATCTTGATTTTCCTTTGTTTTTGTGTAAATCCTATATTTACTAAATTTGGGAGTTTAATAGATTTTGCTAATAGAAACACGTGAAGAAGGTGAAAGCGAGATATTTCTGTTGCATCTCCTTTTGTCGATACTTGCTTTTGAGTTGCCTGCCTATTGTGGAATTGGAATCGGTTTTGGGATGCTATTGGATTTCAAATTTTACCGGACCATTTTCTTTCTAGATGGAATTTTGGATTATCGCATTTTGGAGAGCAATGATGGAGATTGCAGCATCATCTATGTGCTTATTTGGCTTGCCTAGTTGGCCGTTGAATGGTTATCTCTGATTGGTTTACTTCCCAATCATGGTTGCACTCTCTACGGAACAAATTCTTATTTGTCCTTGACTTTGGCACACTGGTTTGACCTCTATATTGGATTTCTTGGTTTGCTTGGATAAATCTTATAATAGACAATGATGTATGAATTGATCTCTCTTTTCACCTTGATAGTTTTTCCTCTCTACCTTCTGTTTTAACTTTCTTTTTACACAAGCTCATTCTTCTTTTACTCTTATATTTGAGTCTTTTGTATTCATTTCTTGTAACCTTTTAGTTCATAATTGAGTATGTTGGGCATGTTCGTCAAACGCTACCCCCTCCCTCCTCTTCTCAAAAAAAAAAATAAATAAATAAAAAAATAATAAAAAAGACAAATTTGTTTGATGCTTTTGCTTGTAAATGCCTATCACAACATCCTTGTTTCTTTTTCCTCGATATTACCTCGTTGGAAATGAGAGAAAGAAGAGGGTTGACAGCAGCTTGTCGCTCAAGATAGCTCTTTTCCTTCATATACGATGGTGCTGGCGAGGTAGGAGAGGCAGGTCGACCGACCCTTACCCTCTCGGATAAGGCAATGGATGAGGAACCGCCAGCCTTGAAATCTGACGAAACGTCAGTACTCAGTCTCATGACGGCCGACGCATCGGACATCGAAGAAGAAGCTGCGGCCTCGAAGTCTTCCCAAGTCTCTTGCAGCAGACTTTCTCTCGTCACCTTTCCCTGTATCAACAAAATGAGAATCAAATTTTTGAGCAATCATAGTAACCTCGTCGGTCACCATATTCTGGATAACAATTGTGGTTTCAACACAAGAAATATATTTTGAGGCCACACTACTAAGGAGCGGGTCCTCATCTTTTACGAAGATACCTGCTGCCGGGGGATGCTTCTATTTTTGTTGCTTGGCAGCTAACTTCTCCCTCGACACCTTGTCTTGCATCGCCTTATCACAATTCGAGAGGCGCCACCTTTTCTGAGTTATTTTGCTCCTCATCGCTTTGGTGACTATTATCTCGACAGTATACTACGGAACCGAGGTGGTGACTGGTCAACATTGCCTCGGCGGTATGGAAATCCTCCGAGAGGGACTTTAGCCCGTCCCTCGCTGGCCCGTCAACCTAGCCGCATCCCCCAGTTGTAAGAATAGGACCCATTCACAAACTACTTTTGCCAAGCCTTTATCTTGTGCTTCACCCCAAGTGGGTGGAGCTTCATGTCGATAGAGAACATGGCGAACCTTTCCTTATCGATCTTAAATGAATAATAATAACTAAACAGGTTGATCGACCATGGGATGCTCTCGCGATGACAGAAAAGAATGAAGGTCATCATTTTGATTATGGAGTTCGATAGCACTTGGGCCTAAATGACCCCATACTTATTGAAAATGCTCTGGAGCTCGGTACACAGAGGCAACCGGAGACTATACTTTAACTTGTCTCGATAAAAGACTAGATCTTTGCCCATGTCGTACGTGGCGCGTGACGAACCGACACTCATTGAAGGACAATGTCGTTACTGAAAACATATTTCTTCTAATACCCCGACACTTCCAGTCAAGAACGACAGGTCAACACCCTTCTCAAAGCCAAAGAGAGTAGGGTAATATTTGGAAGCCATTGCGAGAAGACAACCGAGTGACGAAAGAAGAGGAGGGTTTGAAGGCACAAAGAAAGCGATCTTAATGTGTAAAGGATAAAAAGTGCTCTCATCCTATTTATTGGTTGAGCATATGAAACGAGACGTTGCATAATGATAAGTGCCACACCAAACATCCTTTCATATTTAATTAATTACTTTTTTATTACAAATGACATTTTATAGATATCAAACGAAGTGTTTTACAAACGGGTCTTCTAAAGCCTTGGTCGGGAAATACCCCTTCCAAGTCAACCTTCGGAGTACCAACACTCTGCCTAACCTAAGTTGATCTACTCAGTCGACATCGTGTTGTAACTTACTCAGGACAGTCAACTCACGGAGTGCTTCCAGCTCTCACAACACCTTCTCCAGTTCATTTCTCAAAATGGCGACTTCCGTTCGCAAGCTCTCCGCCTCTAAATTTGTGGTCGTCTGGCGGGCCGACAATTCCAGAATCAGATCTTCAACAAAACCTCCAACCGCTGCCAGTAAAGGCTCACCTCCGCTCGTTTGTCGCTCTGCAAATTTGTGCGGAAGCTCCGACCAGTCATATTACTCCTGCTAGGGGCCACCAAAGTGGTTAAGTGAGGTCAACATAGTGGGACCAGCTACAGGCAAAAAATCGAGCGGGTGATGCCCTCTGGCATCAACTGATGAGGGGAGAGCGGCGATCATGTTTCATAGCCTCGTCGCTATAGCAAGAGCAGATTTGACAGCGTCTTTTTGTGGTCCGTCGTCCTCACGACCTTCTGCCCCAACTGATTCATCTGCATTGAGATAATGTCCAACAATCACTAAAAACCGTTAATAACCAGAAAAATTCTTACATACTTACAAATCAGTCCATTCAAGAAAGGGTCTTCGCAAATGTGTCTTCCCCTCGCGACGGAATACCTCCTCCGCTTCTCTGTGATGATGCCTGGGGAGGGCCAGTGACTGCCATCATTCCCTCTCTACCGACCTCGAGGCCCTCAGCAATCGGGCCCTATGGGCCCTCAATAATAACACCCACACTAACTCTAGGAACCGAGCTTCCATGGCGAGGCTTTTTAGGCCCCTATGCCTCAGGACCTTGATCCACATTAAAATTATCTTTTTTAGTGCATATTTTATGATCACTTTATGCATATTTTTAATAATATTACACTTTAAAGGAAGATATTTTGTATGTTTTTTATTTCAGAAACATGAAATATACTTTTGGAAAAAAATGAGGAAATAATGAGCAAAAATGGTGCAATTTGTATGGCGACATAGTGTCGCCTACTGGCGCTATAGCGACACAGACGCGTGTAGTAGGCGCTATAGCGCCCAGACTGACGATATAGCGCCAGTAACTTCCCTTCTAGAAGATTTATTGAATTTGACTAAATTTTGAATGGGTGTTTGAAGCAACCCTTGGTTATTTTCAGATATCTATTAATGTGGACGAAAATTGAATGAAATAAAGTACTTTTTGGCAGCATTTGAAGGCTTTAGGAAGTCCCACTTTTGTGTTTAAATGTATGTTTTAGTGTGTTTTTGTGTTGTAAGAATAAGAGTTTGGAGAATTCTTCAAGGAGATTTCAGAATTTGTGTTGGGGAGAAGACATAAGGTACTTTGTATTTGTGTTTAAGTTTTTTTTCTTAAGGCTTGAATTTCAATACAAATTTTGTGTTTTTGTTTTATTATCCACGAATTTTGAGTTGTTCCCTTTCTTTCTTGTTCTTGGGAATTAATCTTGTGGGATGAGAATGATTTAAAGATTTTTTTTTACTTTTAAAAATTGTGATGACATTTTTACCTATTCTTCATTGACTTTACAAATTGGTCACTTGTGAGGTTAAAATCCGTTGAGAAACATAAAAACCCGGAAGGGCTATGATTTCAACCAACCAGTGAGTGCCACACTTCATTGTGGGCAGTGCCGTTGCGATCACTTAAGGGGGAGTGCAAATAGATAGGGAGATAAATTTTGATGAACGTAGAATTGATGTTTTTAGGGTGACAGACTAGATTTTTTTTCAAATTCGGTTTAGAGTTTGGATCGTAACTGTCTCTAGTAGGTCCGTCCCTAGTAGGTCTTACATAGATGACACAGTGAGTAATCTGGAGGTGAGAGACCATAATCTACTTAGCACCACTACACAAGCTGATGAAAAATTCTAAATTAACCAATGTTCTTTGCTAGCACCGGGAGTGCTAGCACCGGGTGCTAGCACCGGGAGGGGGTAAAGAATAAGAATGCACCTATTTGTCACAATATATCATCATATTTTTAGTCATTCAAATCCTACGTAGATTCATATCTCATTGCAAGAGGCAAGATCTTTACATATTATTTAAACTTGTTAGAATTACTTTTATTAAACTTTTAATTATAGTTATTTCTATTTGCTTTAATTTACTCTTAATCGTTGCTATCATTTTGTTTTTGTTTAATCTGCAATTTAAATAGAATTTGCTTCTGACTTTTGCAAGTCAATTTAAAAGAGTCCAACTATCTTCGTGGGATCGATACTGTGGTTTTTAAAGAAAATCCTACGTTACTTGGGACGATACGCAAACTTGCATAGTATCTCTAGTATGAAGTTTAATTATTTATTTTTCATATCATTTTATTTATTCACACTAGCCGTTGAAGATAATTTGAGTCAAGTTTTTAGCAATATTTTGGAGATTAAAAATAAACGTAATTATAGGTTGGGTCAAGTTTTTGGCGCAATTGCCAGGGATAAGTAACGGAATTATTTAAATTTGGAAAGTAAACTTTTTTATTTGCAATTTTGTTTGAATTGTAGATTTTATTTTATTAAAAATTAAAAATAAAAAAATTAAAAAAAATATAAAATATGAAAATATAAAAACTGAAAATCATAGAAACCTGAAAATTATATTTTATTTTCTGAAATTTTATCATTTGTTTGCGTAGTTCTAGATTTGAAGGTTTAGTGCCCTACGATTCTGAATTAGAACGTACTATAAAAAAAAATCGAAAATAAGAAAAACTTTATAATTTTAAGGTATGACTAACCCTTCACAAAATAATATTGAAATTCAAAATGTTGAAAATAAACATCATAATTTACAAAAACCTTTAAGGAATTATGCAAATCCTATGGCAAATGAAATTCATTGAAGTATTCAAACTCCTGCTGTAGCGGCTAACTTATTTGAACTTAAACCTGCAATAATATAAATGGTACGAAACAATCAGTTTTGGGGAACACCAAATGATGATTCAAATTTACATCTTGCAAGCTTTTTAGAACTGTGCTATTTTTAAATATGATGATGTATCAAATGATACTGTCAGACTTAGACTTTTTCTATTTTCATTAAGGGATAACTAAGATGTGGTTAAATTCATTATCACCTGGATTTATTAGAACTTAGAGAGATTGGACACAAAAATTCCTGACTAAGTATTTTCTATCTTAAAAACTGCTAAACTTAGAAATGATATTACTTCTTTTACTAAGTATGAAGGAGAGTCAATTTATGAAGCTTGAGAAATATTTAAAAACTCTTTAGAAAATGTCCACATTATGTTTTACTAGACTGGTTAATTATTCAAACTTTTTATAATAGGTTAGTTGGATCCCTTAGATCTATCATAGATGCTGGTTTTTCCACTTCTTTGGGAATACTTTGTTCAGATTTTTCAATTTCTTTATCTTATCCCTCAACTTCAAATTCTTTTTGAACACCAACACAATTTTTTCTCACTTCTTAATTGAATAGCTTTAACTTGCTCTTGTTCTTTATGTTTATCTTTAAAATTGATCTCAACATTACTAGGAAGTGTTCCTGAAGCCTATTGCAAAGTGCATCAGTAATTTGTCTCAGTTGATTCTCTATGTTTCTTATAATAGCACTCTGACTCTGTAATTGATTACCCATTTGTAATACAACTTTTTCTAAAGACAATTTCTCTCCTTAACTTATTGATTACTGTTAAATCCAGGATGATAAGTAGGTCTAAAGTTAAAATTACCCTGATTGTTCTAGTTTCCCAATGGGTTTACTTGATTGTTCCCCCATTGTTGACTTCCACCACTAGAATTGTTATTACAGTTAAAGTTTAAATGGTTTTTCCAACCTAGGTTAAAATAATTGGAATATGGGTTATTGGGTCTATTAAAAGCATTTATAGTTTCTAGTAAAGTTTGAGAATCATGCATTTGAGATAATGAATTTTCTTCAATCAATTGAGGTGTTTGAGAAAAATTCATTCCAATTTGGCTTATTTTCTTAGATAATGCAGCAACTTGAAAAGTAACTATTAAAATAACATCATTATCATGAATACTGACTACTTTCTTAGGATTTACCCTTTCAGAAGGCCATTAAAAATTACTTATAGTCATTTCTTCAATTAAAACATGAGCTTTATCAAATGATTAGACATTAATAAACTAACAACAACAACATCTATGATAGATTTAAGGGATTCAACTAACTCATTATAAGAAGTTTGAATAATTAACCAGTCTAGTAAAACATAATGTGGACACTTTCTAAGGAGTTCTTTAAATATTTCTTAACTTCATAAATTGACTCTCCTTCATACTGAGAAAAAGAAGTAATATTATTTCTAAATTTAGTAGTTTTTAAGTTAGAAAATACTTAGCCAGGAATTTTTGTGTCAAATCAATTTTTGTGTCAAATCTCTCTACTCTCTAAGTTCTAATAAATCCAGGTGCTAATGAATTTAACCACATCTTAGCTTTATCCCTTAATGAAAAAAGAAAAGTTTAAGTCTGACAGCATCGTTTGATATATCATCATATTTAAATGTAACACACAGTTCTAAAAAGCTTGCAAGATGTAGATTTGAATTATTATTTGGTGTTCCCCCAAACTGATTGTTTTGTACCATTTATATTATTGCAGGTTTAAGTTAAAATAAGTTAGCCGCTACAACAGGAGTTTGAATACTTGAATTTCATTTACCGTAGGGTTTGCATAATTCTTTAAAGGTTTTTGTAAATTATGATGTTTATTTTCAACATTTTATAGAAAGACCATCATCTCCTCTTTCTCAAAGACTTAGACAGTAGAAACTTGATCAACAATTTTCAATATTTTTTGAGATATTTAGAAAACTTTCAATTAATAAAACTTTTTTAGAAGCTCTGGAGTAAATGTCAAATTATGCAAAGTTTATGAAAGAAATTTTAAATAAAAAAGGAAGTTTGAAGATTATGAGCCTGTTGTACTTAGTGAAGAGTGCAATGTAATAATACAAAAAAACTTCCTAAAAAACTCAAAGATCCTGACAGTTTTACCATACCTTATGCAATTGGAGAAAAAAATTGTCGAAAAACTTTATGTGATTTGGGAGCAAATATTAATCTCATGCCATTATCTATAATTATAAGACTAGGTTTAGGAGATATTTTTTCCATTGCTGTGACCCTACAGTTAGTTGATCGATCTAGCACTTATCCTAAAGGGGTTATAGAAGATGTGTTGGGTAAAGTGGATAAATTTATCTTCTCTGTTGATTTCATTGTGTTGGATATGCAAGAAGATAAATAAATTTATATTATTTTATGGAGACCTAGCTACTGGACGTGCAATGATAGATGTGTAAAAAGTAGAATTAACAATGAGAGTTAATGATCAAAAAATAACTTTTAATGTGCTTAAATTAATGAAGTATCCTAATAAAGGAGAAGATGGTATGCTATAGAATTGATATGGTTCACTATATAATTGTTAATCATTTTCAAGAAAGATGTGAAGTCATATCAGATAAAAAAGATGAAGTAACTTTGGTAAAAAAAGAATTAAAAACTGGAAAAAATTGTGAAACTGAATCAAAAGAGAAAAACACTGAAGAGTTAAATTATGTTCAGGAAGAAATTAAAATTTTAGATATTATTGAAAATTATAAACTTCTGATACATTCTATTAAAAAACCTCCTGAACTTGAGATGAAGGTTCTACCTACTCATTAAAGTATGCATTTTTTGGGAACTCATCTGCATTACCTGTTATTATATCCTCAGATTTAACTGATGAACAAGAAGAAAAATTATTAGACATTAAAAAATCATAAGAAAGCCTTTGGTTGGACATTAACTGATATTAAAAAAATCAGTTCTTCAATCTATATGCACAGAATTTTAATGGAAGACAATTATAAGCCTATAATTGATCCTCAAAGAAGATTAAATCCTATAATGAAAGAAGTTGTTAAGAAAGAGATTTTAAAGTAGTTGGATACTCAAATTATTTATCCAATTTCAGATAGTCATGAGTTAATCCTATTCATTGTGTTCTTAGGAAAAGAGTGACTGTTGTTCTAATGAAAAAAAATTGAATTAATTCGTACAAGACAAGTCAATGGATGACAAATTTATATTAATTATAGAAAATTAAATGTTGCACCAGAAAATGTCATTTTCCTATACATTTTCAAGATCAAATATCGGATAGACTAGTTGGGCACCATTTTTTTTTGCTTTTTGGATGGATATTCTGGATACCATCAAATATCTATTGCTCCTGAGGAGCAAGAGAAAACAACATTTATTAGTTCTTATGAAACATTTGCTTTCAGGAGAATGTCATTTGAGTTATATAATGCATCTGCAACATTTCAAAGATGTATGATATCAATTTTCTGTAAATTAATTGAGAAAGGAATTGAAGTTTGTATAGATGATTTCTCAGGTTTTGGAACTTCTTTTAATTCATATTTAGATCATTTAACGAAAGTTCTAAAACGCTGTGAAGAAACAAACTTTGTAATTGAGAAAAATGTCAATTTATGGTTGCAGAAGGAATTATTTTGGGACATAAGATTTATGAGAAAGACATGGAAGTAGATCCAACAAAAATTAAGTCATTACTGAATTACCACCCCCTACTAATGTTAGAGGAATAAGATATTTTCTGGGACATGCTAGTTTCTATAGGTGTTATATTAAAGACTGAATGGATGATTTCTCAGTTTTTGGAGAAAGATGCTAATTTTGATTTTAATGAGGAATACCTTAATGCTTTTAATTTATTAAAAAAAATTAATCGCTGTATCTATTATTGTTTTACTTGATTGAACAAAACCTTTTGAATTAACGTGTGATGCTAGTGATTATTCTATTAGGTTGTTTTAAGGTAGAGATATGATAAATTTTTTAAAATAATATACTATGTTAGTAAAACCCTTAATGAAACTCAAATTAATTACACTAATACTGAAAATGAATTATTAGCTATAGTATATTCTTCTGATAAATATAGATCTTATCTAATTGGAACCAAATATATTGTGCATACCGATCATTCTGCTATCAAGTATTTAATGATGAAGAATGATGTAAAACCACGATTAATTAGATGAGTTTTTCTAATGCAAGAGTTTGGTTTTCAAGTTGTGGATAGGAAGGGTATTGATAATCAAATAGTTGGTCATATTTCAAAGCTTAAAAAAGAAATGATAATTTTAATGATGAAATTAATGAAAATTTTTTTGATAAACAATCATATGAAATTAATGAATGACAAGTTTCGTGGTATGCTGATATAGTTAACTTTTTAGTTAGTAATATTTTACCCTACAGACTTGATAGCCATCAAACTAAAAATTTCATTCGTGATTCTAAATATTATTTTTAAGATGACTCTTATTTATATAAACAATATAAGGACTTAATTATTTGAGATGTGTACCAATTGAAGAAACCCAAGAAATTATATATAAGTTTCATATATCTGACTTTGGGGGATATTTTGGGGCTGATAAAACTGCATTTAAAATATTATATTCTAAATTTTATTGGCCTACATTATTTAGATATGTTAATTATTATATAAAGACAAGTGATATATGTCAAAGATCAGACAATATTTTGAGAAGAAATGAAATGCCCCTTGCTCTTGAAATTGAAATTTTTTATGTTTAGGGTTTAGATTTTATGAGACCATTTTTACCATATTCTGGAAAAAATTATATTTTAATAGCTGTAGATTATGTTTCAAAATGGATTGAAGCAGTTGTTTTATCTTGATGTGATGCTAAAATCGTCGCACAATTTTTTAGGAAAAATATTTTTATAAGATTTGGAATGCTGAGATTAATCATTACAGACGGAAGAAGTCATTTTAAGAATAGAATAATTGAAACATTAACTCAAAAATTTAGAATCAAACATCGAATTGACACAACTTATCACCCTCAGACTAGTGGCTTGACAGAAGTATTCAATCGAGAAATTAAAAGAATATTGAAAAGAATTGTAAATCCTAATAGAAAAGATTGGTCTTCTAGACTTGATTTCGCATTATGGGCTTATATGTTTGATTGCAAAACTCCTATAGGAGTGTCACCATATAGACTCATATTTGGAAAAACTTGTCATTTGCATGTTGAATTAGAACATAAAACTTATTTGGCAATGGAAGAATTTAATTATAATCTGTGAGATGTTGGAGAAAACGATTCTTGCAATTAAATGAGCTTGACGAGATGAGAAATAAATCTTATGAGAATGCAAGAATTTATAAAGAGAAAATGAAAATAAATCATGATCAATAAATTCTAAAAAAACATTTCGAGCATGAACAAGAAGTTCTATTATATAATTCAAGATTGAAATTATTTTCGAGAAAACGTAAGTCCAGGTGGTCAGGACCATTTATTGTGGTAAGTGTATCCATATGGAGTCGTTGATATTTAAGATCCTAAGACTGAAATAATATTTAAGGTAAATGGACACAGGTTAAAAGCTTATATAAGTGGAGATTGTCCTACATTTGAGACTTAATGTTAGGTCAACTAGTTTAAAACATTGGATATGTCGAACTAACAACGTTAAACCAAACGCTTTGTGGGAGGTAAGTCGTAGTTATCAGTGTGATTGTTTTGTTTGTTGATTATTGTTGTAATGAGTTTTTGATGTAAGTTGGAGTTTTACATGATTATGTTGGCACAAAACATTATTATATTAATGGAATTGAAGATCGAACAAAAGAAATTTGGATTTTGAGAAAGTTGGTCTGGCGCTATAGTGTCACAGTTCGAGTAACTTCCTTGGAACTGCCAAAGTTTGTTTTTTGTTCTCCTTTTCTCTATAAATAGGCCTAGGACAGGAAAAGAATCATCCCTTCGACTTTTCTAAGCATTTTGGAGAGATTTGAGAGTGGAGAAAGCAATTTCTAGATTATGGAGAGTAATGAAAATGAGAGATTTGAAGATAAAAAGATGGTGCATTAAAATGCTCAGACTTATTTCAACGGATTTCGTGCATTGAGTTTGGAGCGACTTATGGACAAACTTGGGAAGATTAAAGGTGAGATCTCTTAATTGCATACCAAATTTGAAAACTTGTTCCACCAATTTGAGCATTTGGATTGATAGCTGAAACTCCAATTCAACAATTTGGCATGTTTTCAAGATTGTCAAGTGAACTTGTATAGCACAAACAAGTGGATAGATGAAAAATTTTCTTCGGAATTTCCTCGCGCTCCTTTCTGTCATTCGTACAATCGGAATTGTTTGGTGGGTGAACAGGAGAATGACAACTTTGATCACAATTGGATTTAAGTGATTTCATAGAAAGATAAATGTGTTAGTAACTAGTTCTTCTATGTAGTCTAAGAAAATTATTGCAGAACGAAGTTTTCTTCGTCCTGATGGAACGTGACAGTGAGAGAGTTTTTGCTATTTCGCTGTCGCCGCTGTGATTTCTGTTGTTAGAGAATTCTAAGCGAATTTGCCTGATGAATCTGATGATTTGGTTTATGTGAGAAGGCAGTATGTGGATATAAGTTCTGCTCGGATCAATCACATTTATAAGCTGCATAGTGTTCTTACTTGTTTCTATTCTGAGTTTGATTCTACTGAAGAGGAATTTGACGAAAGGGGAGGAACTACTGGAGCCATGCGTTATCCTGCTCTTATTACTACCATGTGTGTTGAATCAGTAGTAAAATATGAGACTTGGGAAGATGTTTTACCATCTCACCATCTCATAAACCTTTTGTCTCATAAACCTTTTGGAAAAACAAATTTGGAGATGTATGGAAAACATACTGGAGTAAGATCTAGAAGTAGAGGCTCTGATATTCCTTCTACTTCAGCTTTAGCTTCAACTTCTAGACCTACATTTGGTACTACTTCACTTGATGCTGTAATGAAACAATAATTTATTCAACAAGGAGATATCTTAACATTATAGAATCAATAGAAAAGTTTAGAAGCCCATTTTTATCATAATGATGAGTATATGCAAAGAAGAGTTGATTATGATATTACTTATAATGAGGCGATGGAGAAATTCTTAAGAGGTGACTATTCGTTAGTATTTCCTACTTTCCCAGATATACAGCTTATAAACCTGATGATATGGAAGAGGATTTAAACTTTGGTGATGATGATGATGATGATGATGATGATGATGAAGATGAAGATGATGAAGATGATGAAGAAGGTAGTGATGGTGTGTAGTGTTATCTGTTTGTTTTGTTGTGTTTTATTTTCTGTTTTCATGTTTAGATTTCTTGTAGTTAGTTTGTTGTTGTATATTTTTTAGAGTTTTTATGTTTAAATTTGCATTTGTATTAAACTGTTAAGGTTATGTTTATTGCACAATAAGGTTATACTGTTTTTAATGTTTATCCTTTACTTCAATGTAAATGCTATGATAGTCTTTTTTATTTTTTATCAGACATGCTAATTTCACTTGTCTTTTTTACTTGTACCTGTAATATTCTATTGTTTTTAAACTTTATAATTTTTCTTTCTGCCTGAACTACTCTGTTGAGATTAATTAAAAATTTAAATTTGGGCGAAGAGATAAAAAGAACTAAGCTTTTTTTTGTCTCAGAGAACTATATTTTTAAAATTTAATTTAACATAATCTGTGGTATGTTAGGATAACTTAAGATAACTATATTTTAAATTTTATAAATGTTATTAAAAAACTTAAGTTAAAGTTTTTAATAATAACGATTAGTTCTAAAGTTAAAATATTTAGTATAAGAGGATAATATTATGTTTTTATTTTTTAAAGTAAAGAAAACTATATTTTAAAATTATTAAGAATTTTAGAGTTTTACTTTAAAAAGATGGAATTGAGACTTTATAAATTTTTTTTTTCAAAGCTAATACAATTTTGTCAAAATATGGAAATGTGGAAAGTTTTTAACTTTAAGAAGAGGATTGAGTAGTTTAAAATCATCAAAGACTATTCGGATATATTAATCCTCACATGACATGAGAAGAAAAAGAAACGATATTAATCCTCACATGACATGAAAAGAAAAAGAAACAATTAAAAATGATCCTGAAAGAACTGAAAAAAATCCTAAAGAAAAAAAAAATAAAATAGAAGAAAAATAAAATAAAAGAAAAGTAAGAATGAAAAAAATATGAGGAGAAACTTGAGGAGATGCTTAATAAAAAATTGGCTCCGCTTGAATTATCTTAAGAAAATGAACTTAATTGCATTTCTACATTAAGGCTTAAAGTATTAGCATCCTTACTAATAAAGTCATTATGAAGTTCTTTTTAGTGTAATTCTTGTAAGTATTCAAAATATGACCAAATTACAATTATTCTTGAAATAAATAGAAAATCAAAAGTCATAGCTTGACTACTAGATATTCTTATATTTTATTTTTAACTTGAGTTATTAAAATTTTTTCTAAAGTTTCACTATCAATAAAAATTATAGAAATCTCTAAATTAAACTCACTACCACAAGTTATAATTTTTGTATAGTATAAGGAAGTTACTTGAGGACAAGTAACGTTAAAATTTGGGGGAATGATCCTCTTTAAAATTACCTGTTTTTAGTATATATTTAATAATCTTTTTATGCATATTTTTAGTGATATTGCACTTTAAAGAAATACATTTTGTTGTTTTTGGTTTCATGTACATGAAATGGGCATTTGCAGAAAATAAAGGAAAAATGAGCAAAAATTGTGCAATTTGTATGGCGCCATAGCGCCGCCCTCTGTCACTATAGCGCCACAGACGTGTTGGCCGAATTTTGAAGTGGTGTTTGAAGCAACCCTGAGTTATTTTCATAAATCTATTAATATGGATGAAAATTGGACAAAATAGAGGACTTTTTGACAACATTTGAAGGCTTTAGGAAATCCTACTTTTCTGTTTAAGTGTATGTTTTAGTCTGTTTTGTGTTGTAAGAGTAAGAGTTTGGAGAATTTTTCAAGGTGACTCTAGAATTTGTGTTGGGGAAAAGAGATAAGGTGCTTTGTATTTGTGTTTGAGTTTTTGTTTCTAAGACTTGAATTTCAATACAAATTTGGTGTTTTTGTTTTATTCTTCATGAATTCTGAGTAGTTCCATTTCTTTCTCCTTGCTCTTGGGATATAATCTTGTGGGATGAGAGTGATTTAAAGATTTTCTTTTTACTTTTAAAAATAGTGATAACATTTTCATCAAATCTTCATTGACTTTACAAATTGGTCAATTGTGAGGTTAAAATCCGTTGAGAAACATAAAAACCCGAGATGACTATGATTTCACTAAATTAGTGAGTGTCATACTTAATTTTGGGCAAAGTCGTTGCAATCACCTAAGAGGGAGTGTAAATAGATAGATAGATAAGTTTTGATAGACGTATAATTGATGTTTCTAGGGTAACAGACTATGTTCTTTTTCAAATTCGGTTTAGAGTTTGGATTGTAAGGGTTCCTAATAGGTCTTATATAGAGGGCACAGTGGATAATCTGGAGGTGAGGTACTAGAATTTACTCAGTACTACTACACAAGCTGGTGAAAAACTCTAAATTAGTCAATGTTCTTTACTAGCACCAGGAGACGGTAAAGAATATGAATGCTCCTATTTGTCACAATACATCATCATATATTTAGTCATTCAAATCCTACATAGATTAATAACTCATTACAAGGGAAAAGATCTTTATATATTATTTACACTCGTTAGAATTACTTTTATTAAACTTTTAATTATAGTTGTTTCTATTTGCATTAATTTAGTCTTAACCGTTGCTATTATTTTGTTTTTATTTAATCTGCAATTTAAATAGAATTCGTTTCTGATTTTTGTACGTCAATTTAAAAGAGTCCAACTATCCTCGTGGGATTGATACTGAGTTTTTAAAGAAAATCTTATATTAATCGGAACGATACGTATACTTGCGTAGTATCTCTATTGTGAAGTTTAATTATTTATTTTTCATATCATTTCATTTATTCACACTAGTCAGCTAAATATAATTTGGGTCAAGTTTTTGGCAATATTTTGGAGATTAAAAATATATGTAATTGCGGGTTGGGTCAGACCCACATACGAGCCGACTTGATTGGCCGGCACAGGTTTGGGTCTCAACTTTTTTTCTTCTTTATGACATTTCTTTTCTTTACAGAGGCACAAATTCAGTAGGCCGCCATTTCAGGGGCCACCTTGCCTTGGCTCGTACCATTAGCCATGCTTCGGCTATCTATGGAAAGTTGGTGGCAGAGAATGTAAATGTCAACCCTATGGTCCTATTTATAGGACTCATTGGGCATGAAATCCCAAATGAAATCAATTGTCAAATTAATCTTCTTAATTTTAGTGATGTTAACTGTCTAACAGTTTCTTTGATCTTATCGTAGCTGTTGTTATCAAGTAGGAAAACTCAGAGAAATAATATGTATATGCAAAAATTACTAGCACGAATCTCAAAGCAATCAGACAACCAAGTACGACGACTGACAATCAAAGCGACAAACCAATGGAGTATGGTCTGAACCAGCGTTGGAGGACCAACCACTCTATTGGGTCGGCAGACCCACGCTCTCGAGGGATTCAATCAACGGATGGTGCTTACGGTCTCAGCTAGCAAAACCTCTTTCAAGGGCTCCCGATCACAACTAGTTGATCAATTGGCTTTGCTCGGCATGAGCGATCGCCACACAAACGGTCGTCTCGGTCAACCAAACTAAATTGCATCGATCCACTAATGACGTTGTATTACACTTAAATGACAACACGAATCTTGTATTAATTTAGCGCATTTACTATATTAAGGGTGGTTTCCATAGCCATTCATTCCTTTCTATAATTGTACAAAAAGACCTCCTATAAATAGGAGATGAATAAAGGTACCTTTTCCTTGATTCCTTTCTCAAGAATCCTTTGTCAGCTCTACTCTTACTCTCCTTCTCCTTGCTCCAACTCTTGCCTGTTTTATCTGAAAGACAGTTTAGTAAAATTATTAATATTAAATAAATAAAAATAGATATAATATATTAATTTAGAATTTAAATGATCATTATTAATTAATATTACTAATTAATTTTTGCTTGTTGATTTTATCTTTTATTCAATTTAATTAAATAGAAGTGGTTTTTATTTAATTAAAGCTAGACTTATGCCAATAGAAAATTGTTATTTATATATCTCCCTAATTCATTAATTAATGATTAATATAAATTGAAATAATATTAAATGAAATCAAATTAAAGTAATCTTTATAACCATATCGCGATAAGTAATATTAAAATTCTATTTAAAATAGCTGACTCAAATCCTAAAATAAGTGGCTATGCAGTTCATCATAATTTAATCAGATTTTGATTATGTCATGCCTAACAGTTTTTGGGATTTAAGTGCTTCATGATTTATTAAATTGAGATTTACTAAATCATGCTTGCAGCCAAACTGCCCCTTAGCAATGGTATGACACTTATTTTTCAATAGATGCAAAAATTTTCTTTTAGCAGCAATATTTGGGCAAATAAATCCAACCGTGCATTAATTTTCATTTCATATGATTGATTCCTAAAATTCTTATTTCAGTTATTTGGCTGCTGATATTTTTTTTGAAAGATTTACGTACATATCATTATATTTTAATGGATTTACACTTCTAGCACATAAATTCATTTTGTACATATATACCACCTTACCTATGCATGAAAAGCTATATGTCACTTTTTAAAAGACAAGAGTAGTATTTTTTATATAATATGGGAACTTTGGGTGGCATAGAAGTAAAGAAGTAAAGTTTAGGTATTAGATATGTAAATACATAATAATTAAGTGGTATATGTACGCAATTTAAAAACACCACCCCCACACCAACCCCCCTCCCCTTCTTTTTTTTCCCACTGAAAAGATTATTTGTGTGCTGTAGGGATCTCTCCAACAACTCTTTTACAGGTGATCTTCCTGAAAGCTTCAGCTCCCTGTCTAACTTAACGGCCCTGTAAGACCGTTAGTAAATTTAAAGGTTCTCCATGTAACCATTTAATCCTACACAATGCTCCGATTTGCTCATCCTATTTAATTTACTGCAGGTATTTGCAGAACAACCAATTTACAGGTCATATAGATGTCCTCTCCAATCTACCCCTTAATAACCTGTAAGTATTCTTGCTGTTCTGAGTTTTGTTTGGAGTAAAAGCAAATCCATGTCTCAATGCAGTGATGATATATTTTTCCTGCTGTTTAGTAATGTTGCAAACAATCGATTTAGCGGAGCTATTCCTAATCAACTGCAGAAAATCAACAATATCGAGTGAGTATGCAATATAAATCATATATTTACTGCATGAGCAAAGTGTCAAAATAGTAACCTGCTCATATCCAGCCATTTTAGCCGCAGAGCATCTAAAAAAGCCAAATTAGTCTTAATATGGACTGAAATAGTCCCCAAGGAGGATTATTTTAGCCCTCGGTAAAAGAGATGAATTAAATTGACACTTCATGGACTCCAGGACTAAAGTGACCCCCGAAAAAAAGATCACGGACTATTTTGACACTTTTGTCGTTACTGCAATATCTATGATTTGAAGCCAAATTTTTATTTTATTTTGTTTTTTTAGCACTGATGGTAACTCATGGAGCACTGAGGCTGCACCTACACCAGTTACAAATGCCCCTCCATCACCCGGCAGACGCTCAAACCCTGGCCAGAGATCCGGGGGAAGAAATATTAATCCATCTCATAGTGATGGAGGTAGTTCTGGTATTAATGGGGGAGTGATAGCTGGAATTGTCATAGCTGTTGTTGTTATCAGTGCAGTAATCTTCTTCTTCTTGGTGAAGAAAAAAGCAAGGAAATCTTCTGGAGAGGAACTTCATTCACAAAGTCAGCCTTTTGATTCTCTTGCATTCGATGAAATTAAAGGTAAGATAGATGTTTATAGTGAGAAAAGTTAAAATGCCCTCTCTGATAGATATAAATGCCTGCATATTGATTTCAATAATGCTGAATTTGTTTGTGTATTAACTAAGGGGTCGGAGAATGAGCCTAATGCATTAAATCATTTGCCTAATTTTTGTACTTTTTGGCAGTATAATGAAATCACATAGCTTCTCACTCAAGATTTTCCTTCTCCATCTTCTATGCTTCTCTCTAGCTTAAATCATGTATTGCTAGTAAAGCTCAGATGTCACTCCAATGGATAAACTTGGATCCAATTATATGACAATCATATTGCAATAGAGTTTATTTCAAAACTTTAATGGTTAAATATAATAGATTTTGCTCATTATCATTAATGTCCATTGGGGCTGTAAAATAGTTCAATTGCTAATTTTTTCTGTTACTGAGTTAGTTATTAGGACTTGTTAAGAATATTTTTTAGCGGCATATACATACATACCACACAATTCTTATGTATTTACACATCTAAAACTTAAACATTCATATTTACATTCGTAACTTTGATAGTTTAATAACATAGCAAAAATGTCAAATTTCTAACTTTTTAAAAGTGAAATATATCTTTTCATGCATAATTTAATTAAACCTGAAAAGTCAGTTAAAACAAATGTGAGTTAAACGAGTCAGTGAATACTTATATTTCTAAACTATCGCAATAGAATGAAAAGAAAGAACAATATGCATGCCAGCTAAGCTTTTTTATAAATCAATATAAACTTTTGACATGCTATTTAAAGGGGTGTCTATATCATTATCACATTAATATCATCTCATATTTATACAACCATTACAGGTGGCATCGTCTAAAAATTGTGTCATTTAAGCATATAAATACTATTATTCTCTTGCATTTACATGCACAAATATATTAATGTTCCCCCACTAATATCATCAAGAAGTGCTCTATTATAGTCAATCATGCACATACAAGCATTCAATATAAATCATGCACATACAAGCATTCAATACAATTCTTATGTATTCATCATATTCAATCATATTTTATGAAACATATACTAAAATGCATGAGTAAATAACTACAACATTCGTAACGATATGACCAATAAAGAAAAAATAAATTAATTAGAATAAAACATCCACAAATATCATTAGCTGCAAATATATTCGAGAATAAACAAATTATTACTATAGTTTAAAAGTACAAGTACTAACTCTGATGACCACTAACAATTAATTTATCCTTGAAATTGCTTTGAAGTCGCCACTTTCAGTGTGAAACTTAATTTTATTTATATATGTTATTATTATTACTATTATTATTATTATTAGTTAGATTTCTCACAATCAATTTGGATTTATGCCTGGTAGATCTATTATGGAAGCTATACATTTTTTGAGAGGTTTGATAGAGAAGTTCGGAGATAATAAAGAGGATCTACATATGATTTTTATTGATTTAGAAAAAAGCTTACAATAAGGTTTGAAGAGATATCCTTTGGAGAGTTCTTTAGAAGAAAGGTGTTGATATGACTCATATTCAATTCGTTAAAGATATGTATGCTAGAGCTATTGCTTGTGTTCGATTAGAAGGAGGATTGAGAAAATATATTTCTTTTTCTCCTATTTCAGTTGGAATACATTAGGGATCAACTTTAAGCACATATACTATTGCTTTAGTTATGGATGCTCTTTTTGGACATTTACAAGAATGGACATTTACAAGAAGATGTACCTTGGTGTGTGCTTTTTGCTGATGATATCCATCTTGTGGATAAGATGAGAGAGGAATCTCAGGAAAAACTTGAATTATGTAGTTCTAAGTTGGAGTCTAAAACCTTCGTTTGAGTAGAACTAAAACTGAATACATGGAATGTAATATTTGTAGTAGCAACTCTACTGACAGAATTGTAACTATGGGTGATCAAATTATTAAAAGGTGTGCGCATTTTAGATATCTCGGGTCTATTGTTCAAAGAGATGGTGATTTAGATAGGGATGTTATTAGTAAAATTCGAGTTGGTTGGATAAAGTGGAGGAATGTTTCGGGCTTATTGTTGATAGAAAAATATTGCTTATACTGAAAGGAAAATTTTATAAGATGGTGGTGAGACCTGCAATGCTCTATGACACTGAATGTTGGCCTTTAAAAGAGAAGCATAAAGGTACGTTAAGTGTTGCCGAGATGAGAATGATTAGGTGGATGAGTGGCTTTTCACTTTAGAGACAAAATGCGAAATGAATATATCCATGATAGGGTTGGTGTAGCTCCAATGATGGACAAAATTAGAGGGAATCGTCTTAGATGATTTTGGTCACATTAAACGTCAACCATTTGATGATCTAATTAGGATAGTAGATGTTTTAGATTTGACTTTTCTTAAAAAAGGCAGAGGTAGACCTAGAAAGATTTGGGCATATTGTATAAAAAATGATCCTATTTTATTAGAATTAAATGAAAATATGATACTAAATAGGATGCAATGGAGTTATTTAATAACTTGATATTTTTAAATTGTATAAATCAGCTTTGTGGATCAATTAGATTTTTTTACCCATTTCTTTACAATTTATTTCTGTTTTGTATAAATCTATGATAGTAGATGTTTTGTTTCTGTTCGATTTATTTGTTCTAGATTTTTTGAATTAGTGTTATCTTATTGCGCAGTGTAGTTTTAATTTTTAATTGATCAAAATCCTAGAAGTATATGTAAGATTTCATCCCAACAAGTTGTATCATAAAGGAGGTTTTTAGATTCGTGTGGGAGCAATGACCGACAAAATAAGGTACAAAGTGAAGAGTTCAATGAATCAAATTTTGCTTTGTAGAAGATGCAAATGGATGATTTGTTGTATCATAAAATATTTTGTCAACCATTTCAACGAAGCACTAAGAAGCCTGAATCAATGACTCTGTAGGAATGAGATGCATTCTATCGAACAACTATATGTTGATTTGTTTATCATATTTCTTGTCTGTTGCATTCAATATAGTGAATGATAAAATTTCGGTGGATCTCATGGTGGCACTGACAAATATATAAGAAAAACTTTTTGTTTCAGATAAAATTTTTCTGATGAAAAGGCTATTCAACAAGAAAAATGGTGTCAGACAGTTTAGAAACATAACATCTAAGCAATTTCAACACTGTAACGAGTCAGTAGTGTTCTATAGGGATCAAATTTGATAATGAAGTTAAGACACTCTTGATTCTCTTCATTTTCGAATAACTAGCATGGGTTAGTTATGACCGTGAGTAACTCTTGAGGGAATATGAAGTTAATCTTTGATGACATCGTAAGATTGGTGTTGAATGAAGAAGTTCGTAGAAAAATAATGAATGCTGAATTTTTAGTTTCTGCATTGAATGCGGAAAATAAAAAAAATGAATTTGGACATGAATACAGGTAGAGATAGATTCAAGTCCCGAAGAGAAAAGTTTAGGTCAAGTAGAGGAAGTGACAAAGGAGAATGCTGTAACTACTAAAATAAAGGATATTTTAAGAAAGTATAAAGCTCTAAGAAAAGCTTGCGGTGGGAGGACAATAAATGAGTCTCTCTACAAATGCCTCAACATTCGAAATCCAAGGTGATTCCTTGATTTTATCCCCACTCAACACTGCATTTTGGATAGTAGATTCATGTCTCTTTTCATGCATACACTAATAAAGAGATATTAAAAAATTACACTTATAATGATCTAAAAAAGGGTTATTTGAGAGAGATTAAGGATTGCAATATCGTAGGAAAGTGTGATGTCGAATGGAAGTTTAGAAGCATACTGAAGTTAAACGTGTTCTAAGTCTGAAGAGAAATCTTATCTCTGTGAATCAACTGACAAAATCAAGTTTCGCCACTACTTTTATAGATGACTTGTAGAAGGTGAAGAGGGAGGCATTATTATGGCTCGTGAAAATATTGAAGAAACTCTTTTTCTGATCAATGAAATAGCAAATTTCATTTTGATGTTGTTGGAACCAAGTTAGATGCAGGTCTATGATACCGTACCTTTAGTCATCTGAGCGAGAAAGGTATGTTTCCCTACTTTTAAAGAATAATTTTTTTAGGGTTTGAAATCGGTAAGTTTTGATTTTTATGAAAATTATATATATGACAAACAGAAAGAATTTTCTTTCTCTAAAGGTTGGTGAAGTCAAGGAAATTGAAGCTAGTATATATTATTGTATAGAGCCTTCAGTTTAATCCATTGGAGGTTCCCACTACATTGTCACATTTGTTGATGTTCACATTAAAAAGTTGTTGTTTACTTCGTACAACAAAAAAATTAAAGTATTCGAAGTGTTTAAAAGTGAAAGATTATGGTTGAAATGAGATAAATTTAAAGTTGAAATGTATCAGATCAGATAATGATGGTGAGTATTGTGATTAGAAATTTAGAAATTTCTATGCTACAGAAAGGGTCAGGCATATGAGTCATTGTCCGAAAAACTCCACAACATAATGGAGTAGCTGAAAGCATGAATAGAACAATCACGGGGTGTATTAGGAGTATGAGGCTGCATGCAAGCTTGCCAAAATAATTATGGTTAAAGCAATAAACACTGTGATTTATTTGCTTAACCATGGTCTTTCAATACCTTTGAATAAAGACTTACCTGAAGAAGTTTGAAATGATACGGAGGTAAACTTGTTTCTTTTGAAAGTATTTGGGTATAATGCATATGTTTATATCAATGCACGGTCTAAGAGTAAGCTTGACTTGAAATCTGTCAAGTTTGCCTTCATTGGATATGACTTAGATGAGTTTGGGTACAAGTTCCTAGATTATCAAAATTAGAAATTTATCAAAAGCAGGGATGTCATTTTCAATGAAATGGAGATGTACAATGACAAGAGCGTAACTCCAGATTTCTCATAACTTACCTGTGAATAGTCCAAGTATGTTGAGATGGAAGACACTGGTGATCAGAAGAGTGAAAAAAAAGAAGAGCTTAACTAGATGGAATATAAGAAGTTCCTCAGTCACTTGCTACTGAAGTAGAGAGATTCAACAGAGTAATACAATCGATACATAAGTGTTTTCTTGTCACATTATTTGTTGCAAACTAATTATAGTAATTGGACTGCTTTGAGTAAGCCACTCAAGCTGAAAATTCAAGGGAGTGAGAGCTTGCATGGATGATGAGATGCACACTATGGTGTCAAATCGAAGGAATTTGATGGTATTATCAGATGACAAAAGAGTATTACACAATAAATGGGTCAACATGTTGAATGATGAGTCAGATGGTAGTAGGAACTAAATGGAAAGACTTGTTGTGAATGAGTCAACAGAAAGAATGAGTGAATTACACATATTTTCTCCAGTGGTGAGGATAGCAACCGTCAAAGTTGTGCTAAGTCATGTTGAAGAAAATTTACATATGGAACAGATGAATGTAAAAAAAATTTCTTATATGGAGATATGAAGGAACTATACATGGTGTAATCGAAGGGAAAAGAAGGCTTAATCTATAGGTTAAAGAAAAGCTTTTATGGCTTGAAATAGATATTTGAAGACAGTGGCACAAGAGGTTTGACAGGTTCATATCAGACAGCGGGTACATGATTGGTTAGGCAGATCACTGTTGGTTTATAAAACACTTTGGTAATTGTTCTATTTTGTTTTTCTGTATGTGGGTGATATACTGATTGCGGGGATAGATATAGATAAAGTTGGGAATTTAAAGTATCAATTATTAAGTGAGCTCAAGATGAAGGATTTACGTCTAACCAGAAAGATCCTTATGATGAGAATGAATAGGGATAGAAGCGCATGCACGCTTGAATTGTCTCAAAAAGAGTGACAATGTTGAACATAAGTGAGGCAAAGCCCAGTTTGCATCATCTTAAGTAGTCGCTTCAAGATATTAAAGAAATTATCGCCTAATTTTAAAGTAGAGCAAACACGAATGGAGAGAACTCTGTATGCCTCAGCGGTTGGAAGTTTGATGTATGTTATAATTTGTATTATACCTAATATTGCATATGTAGTAAGAGTGTTTAGCAAGTAGATGAGTGATCTAAAAAATATCAATGTAAGGTGGTGATGTGGATTTTGCTATGAATGTGCAAGAATTTGTCTACAAGGATTTTTAAATTTTGATATGATAGGAGACTTGGATAATAGAAGGAGTACAACAGGGTATATCTTCACTGTGGAGAACCCAACTGCAAATTGGGTTTCAAACTGCAGAAGATTGTTACACTTTCAACTATGGTGGTCGGATACATTGCTATCACCGAGGGTTGCAGTGAGATGATTTGGCTAAAAGGCTTTATAAAGGATTTGAATAAGGAGCAAGGGATTGGAAAGCTTCGTCATAACAGTATGAGTGCAATTCATCTCGTTAAGAATGTTATTTTTTTTTTTTGCCAGGACAAAACACATTTAACCGAGACATCACTTTATATTCTCTCTTCTATAAGATGAGCAATTACGTTTGGAGAAGATACACAGCTTAGAATGTCGTGGACATGTTGACGAAGGTGGTGATTATTAAGATATTGGAGCTATGTTTGGCTTTAGTTGGAGTCCATGAAGGTTACGACTGAGGGTGAGCAACATCATAGTTCGTGACTATCAAGATGGTGCAAATGAAGTTATAGATCTTGAGGATATATGTTGGGCGCTACCTGTCTTCAAGTAGATGATTGTTGTGTTTTGCAGCCTGGATGCACCCACAACCGCATAAAACCCACAATTGCAAGAAGCACATAGTTGCAAGCCTATGTCTAGGGTTGACATAGCCTTTTTTTTTGCCTTGGCTTTTTAGCCAATTTTGTAATATTTTTATTTTATATTAATGCAAAATGCACACCCTTCATGGGCTTGGCTATGGCGTAGCTACACCGGCCAACGTAACTATGGCGCAATAGGCATAGCCATGCTTTGGAGAATGGCTCGTTCTTTTTGTTCAATCCGAGTGGACTAAATAATTATGCTGCTACTCGGCGTGACCATACCACTGAGCAATTCCTTATGTTCAGTTCCTTAAGTCCACGATTTTCGGCTACAAAAGTAAGAAGTTCTCACATGCGGTATTTCTTGTGCAGCGGAAAAGAGTGTAGGAGGAGGATTTCGGCGCTCGAGAAGAGGAAAGGTTTGGACCAATGGTTTGTAAGTTCTATTGATTGTAGAGAGGAGATCTAAGTGAGTTTTTTTGTACATTTTGGCTCTTCATAGTGGAAATATTTTTGCAACGTGGCTCCATGATTGTTTTTCATCCTCGGATTTTTTCACATTAAATCTTGCTGTGTTTATTTCTGGAATTGTTTTGTTGTGCTTTTGTTTGATTTATTTTATTCCGGATTTCTTAAATATTGTGATCCTATTCTGCAGTATAGTTTTGATTTCTAATTGATCGAAGCTCTAGAAGTACATATATGATTCCATCCTAATATTTTGTCCTCCCAATTTGCTTAATATTAAACAATTTATAACTTTTCATAAACTTTATTTATTCATTTTGAATTAGAGCTGTATAATTTTGACTCCTTTTTCAGAGATGAAATCTATTCAAACAGCATCAGCAGTTGACACAGCAAAAATCAAATCTGCAAATAACACAACATTTCAAACGGCTCCTTTTAGCCTGAAACCTCCTCCCTTTGACAGGCAAAATAAATCTTTTGATGAAGATGATTCTGTCAAAACACCTGTGAAGAAGGCAAAAGCTGTATCTATAAAAACAGCAGTTTATTCTGTAGCAGATCTACAGATTGCTACAGATAACTTCAGTGTGGATAATCTTATTGGCGAAGGTCCTCATGGCCGAGTGTATGTGGCGCAATTTTCGGACAGTAAGGTAACTATTTACTTCGACCATTTCCTTAAGTGTTGCTATTTATTTTGAACCATTTATTTGAGTTAATTTAAGCATCTAAAAATGTTATTACTGCAATCATGTCGCACTATGGGGCAAAGGAAATTTACTAAAAATCTCCGATTTGAATAATGTTTTTTTAGGGGTATTTACATACAAACCACACAATTCTTATGTATTTACATATCTAACTTCTAAACTTTATTATTTACATTTATAAAACTCAATACTTTAAGAACACATAAAAAATACCACAATTAGAAACTTTTTAAAATTGAAATACCCGTTTTCATGCATAGATTTATGACACTAGTGTTCTACGTGTAAATGTCAAATTTTAAGTGTTTGATATGTAAATTGCATAAGTATGTAAATGCCCCTTTTTCTTATTGGCCATAAAATGGCTGGAAGTGTTAAACAGCTACTGTAAAAGTAGTGCAGTATTTCATTTTTGAAAAATAAACATAGAAAGGAAGGCTGTCTTATAGTGGTGGTATTCTCTTGCTATAAAAAGTAAGGGAAGCTAAATAAAAATAAAAATGAAATGTAAAATAAGGGAAGCTAATTGTTCCATATTCTGTATGAACATAATTCATTCTTGCATTGAAATTCAATTTCAACCATTGCAAAAACATTTTTTGTCGCATTAGCTCCTCTCGGTTTTATTTGGTATCTATTCTTTACTTTGATTATGTAATACTTTTAAAATAGATAGCTTATCTAGCGTTTTTACTCTTTTCCTTCTCCAACCATGCGCCTAATCTTTATATAGCAAACTGAAATATGTTTCTATTTCCTTATTCTAACTTTTTTTTTGAAGATTTACATACATACAACTTAATTCCAAGTATTTACATATCTAACACCCAAACTTCAAATTTTACATATGTGCCACCTTATCTATGCATAAAAAGGTGTGTTTCACTTTTTAAAAGTTAAAATAAAAGGTATTTTTTATGTGATATGAAATATTTGGGTGGTATAAATGTAAAAATAGGAGTTTAGGTGTTAGATATGTGTATGCATAAGAATTGGGTGGTATGCATGTATGTGCCACTTTTTTTTTCCTAAACTCTTCATGCACCGTCTAACAACTTTCCTCTTTAGGTTCTGGCTGTGAAGAAAATAAGTTCTTCCTCTCTAATCAATGAATCGTCTGAGTACTTTATTGGATTAGTTTCAAACATTGCACGTTTAAATCATCCAAATCTATCCGTGTTGGAGGGCTATTGTTCTGAGCACGGGCAGCACTTACTTGTGTATGAGTTCCATAAAAATGGCTCGTTACACGATCTCCTTTACCTCTCCGATGAGCATGAAAATCATTTAACTTGGAACACTCGCATAAAGATTGCGCTTGGGACCGCTAGAGCTTTAGAGTATGTAAAAACCTTTTCTTTTTTATGATGTTTCCATGTGGCATTTTTTCCTGAGAAGATTTACATGCATACCACTCAATTTCTAGGTATTTACTTATCTTACACTAGAACTTTTAAGTAAGGTGGAATGTATAAAAAAGTGAAGTTCTGCTGTAAGATATGTAAATGCATAGAATCTAGGTAGTATGCAAATGTCCCCTTTTCTTGTGCATAGCTCGGCATTTCATCTAAGAATTGCTTCAATTGTGCTTCACACACCTGGATTTGAGCTTTTGATGTATAAATTACAATTGTCAATTTTGGATCTTTTCTCTAAGCATTTGCCAACTAAAACCAATGGTCATTTTCTCCTTTTTGAAATGAAGTTCCTTTCTATCCATTCTATCTACCTAATTTAAGAAGATGGAAGATTTACATGGATACTACACAATTCTTATATATTTACATATCTAACACTACTCAATTTTTCGGTATACCAATTTGTGAAAAGGTATATTTCACTTTTTAATAGTTAAAATGGTGATATTTTTGATGTGATAAGAATGATTTGGGTGCCATTATTGTAAAAAGTAACATTTAGGTGTTACTTATGTAAATAGATAGGAATTGGGTGTTCTGTATGTAAGCTATTTGCCAGCTTCAACACTTTGAAGTTACTGAAGAAAGAATTGCTCAAAAAATTTGCTTTGTACATTCATAACATGAGCTTGAATAGGGTATTACAATGTTTTACGAATAAATCCCTAGACCTCATTTTTCTTTTTTTACCAATTTGGTCATAATTTAGGTCCATTTCCCAGCACTCCCCCTCAAGATAGGCAAAAGATATCCACTAATCCCATCTTGTCACATAACCTAGACAAATCTAATGAGCTATGTACTTTGGTGAGGCAGTCGACCGGTTGCTCTGTAGTGGCTACATGATTTCGCTCCAGCGGCCAATTTTTTTGGCTTTTCCTTGATGAAGAATCTATCAATCTCCACATGTTTGGTTCTATTGTGTTGCGCTTGGTTGTTGGAAATGCTGATTGGTGGCTTGTTGTCGCACCACAACTTCATTTGAGTTCCTTGGTCCACCTTGAGCTCGACCAACAAGGCTCTCACCACATCATCTCAGCAACTCATAAGGCCATGACTCTATACTCTGTTTTGTTGTTGGCCTCGCTACGATGGACTATTTCTTGCTATTCAAAGAGATCAAGTTGCCCCTAAAAACATGTAGTATCTTGAGCTGAATCTTTTGTTATCTATACAACTCGCCCAGTCAGCATTACAAAAGCCCTCAATATATACATGCTTTCTCTAGTGCACTCTTCACGTACCTCAGAATTTGATACACTGTATCCATATGGCTCTTTCTTAGATCATGCATGTAGCGCTCATCACACTCATTGCAAAAGAAATGTCGGGTCGAATGTGACATAGATAAATCGAACAACCCAACAATCTTTGTTATCTCTCACGATCACCCTGTTCTCCTGCCTCTGCACTGCTTGACCTTCTTGTCAATTAGAGAGATGCAGGGTTGCACTCCATCATGCCTGTTTTCATTAGATCTAGTACATATTTTCTCTGTGACAAGAATCCTCTGAGGTTCCAGGGCCACTTTAATCTCAAAAAAGTATCTGAGTTGTCCAAAATCCTTCACCTCAAATTCATTGCTCAATCTTACCTTTAGTTGGGCAATCTCTCCTTCATCATCACTGATGACAATGATGTTATCAACATATACAACAAGTATAGTGGTGTGACCTTCTGTTGTTGAAAGAATACCGTATAGTTTGTATTGATCTGCAGATATTGCTCCCACGTGTATCACTCTCTCACAATGACTACTTACCTTTTGCCTCATATCTCAAATATTTAGCGGGTCACCGAGGGCTGAGAAAACCTTTTGGGCATTCTCTAAATAACACATTCGTGTTCATAAACAATCTCTTTTCTTTTGGATTCCAATAGACATACCCCTTATAAGTACTAGAACAATCTAGGATCACATTTCATAGCTCTGGCATCCAGCTTCCCTACTGATGGTTTGTTATCCTTCACGAAACATACAAATCCAAACACCATCAATGAGGATTCTGCTTTTATCTTCTTTCAACATCTGATAAGGAGACCTCCAATCCAACACTTTCGATGGCATTTTGTCGATCAGTTGAGAGTTGTCAAAACTATTTGCCCCAATAATTACTTTGGGACATTACAATCATCATGCTTCGGGCAATCTCTAGAAGGTGTCTATTATTCATTTCTACTACATTTTGTGATGGTATATATGGGCATGTGGTTTGATGCTATATCTCTTGAGCTGACAAGTATTCCCCAAATACTTTGTTAGTAGACTCTGTCCTATTATCAGACTTCAGTATTTTCACTACTGCACGATATTGAGTCTGGGTTGCATTATGGAGCAAGCAAACACATCACTTTGATTTTTCGTCAGTCTGATTCCCATTACTCATATAAGAGCTCATATTAAGCTTGCCAAACTCACTAGCGTCACAAACAAGTTTTTGCTTATTTGTATTTTCTTCCAATGAATGATATAATCAACTTAATAAACTAAAAGAACAGTGTCTCATGCGTCTGTGATGTTGCGCAACACATACTTCACACTCCTCTCAGATTCTCCTACTTCACCATTTTCTACCATGGATAGCTGAGTCCATCCCCTCCCGATCCAAGTACTAGAGTCCTTTATGCCACATTCAAGTCCCAAGTGTCCAACTCGTCACTTTCTTCAGAATAATCACCTTAGGAATATAAAAAACAACACATTTTAGTTGGTGAATAATAACGTTAATGGATAAAAGGTTGATTGAAAAAGAATGAACATACAAAACATTAGAAAAAGTCATATAATTGGTACCTCTCACTGTACCCTTACCAACTACAGGTTGGGTTCTACCATCAGTCGTTTACATGCTCTCTGATACTATTAGGGGAGTCTAGACAGAAAAATTTCGAGCAGTACCTGCTACATGCCGAGATACATCAAAATCTACTAGCCATTTTGATGATCCTGTGGTGAAATAAGCAGGTGTATCACATGTACCTTTGTCAGAGTAAACATAAGTGGTAATGTTACCCTTTGATAATGATTGATTGGAAGTATCTTCAACCCCATCTCCTGCTACTTTTTGCTTCTTCTTCAACAACTCAAGGCACTTATGATCATCATTGATAAAAACCACACTAGTCTCTCCTTCATCTGCTATCATTATATTAGCTTGGTAGCCCCATTTTCCACCTTTTCGCCACCACAACCTCCACCCTGTCCACATCCACCTCTCTCGTTCGTTGTGGCCTAGGATAGGTTTTGCTCAGATGCCTGACTTCACCACAATTGTAGAATTTGTGATTCTTTCCTAGACACCTATCATGTTTGAGCTCAAGGTAGCTAACGCTAATCGTGCACTTGAAAGCACTCAGCTCATAATGTTGCTTCATGCGACTCTCTTATATCATTACAGAAATGACCTCTCTGGTAAAGAGATAGTCGCTTGGGCTAGGAGAATTGATCTCCTCTGATCAAAGACCGGGTTCAGATAGGTCAGAAATTGCATAGTTCTCATTTGTATAAGGATCCCTCTTTCTTGCACTCTGGATCGCCACAGCTCAACATCTGTGAGAATTGATCAAGATTTGCCCACAACCGCTCCAAATCTATGGCACATTCCTAAATCAATCTATCACCCTGTACCACTGCTTGTGTCTCATGTTGAATCTGGAACACCCTTATGCATTTCTCTGTCCGAGCATTAATCCTCTTCAGTTTTGCCCAATGCCTCTCATCTAACGAATGTCATTTACTGATAAGGCAATTGATGGAACCATAGAGTATAGAAGCCAAGTGTAAAGTAAGGCATGTGTGGCCCTCTATTAATCTCTCTCATCACTGTCACTCACTGGCTCAGCCTTGACTCCCTTCAGATATCCCTCTAGTTTCTGCCCTATTAAAGCAACCTCTATCTTACATGACCAACTCAGATCCGTGGCTAGTCCATCAAGCTTGAGATCCAGATGAGGGAGATCTAGCTTCACCTGCGTCAAAGCACATCCTAAGGTAGTAGCACTCGTTGAGACGCTAGCTCCTTCTATGAGTCGATCAAAGCTTTCAGAACCTCAGGATATATCTTCCCTAGATGCTTAAATCCCTTACCACTTGCACCATCTCCTTCTCATAACATCCTTAATCATAAAGATCCAAGTCTAGATCACACGCGACTTCTTTCCTGCATCTCTATCTGTTCGTTCCACTTTGTTTCCTCCTCCTGTCCTTGCACAGTGCTGCTCTACAGCTTCCACTTACAGCAAACCGTAGAATCCCCCTCATACGCAAATCCCTCGTGATACAGTCTGGAAAGCAATTCTGGAATCGCAGTGTGCAGAGAACCTTGTGATATAGTCGTGACCGAACCTCAGGACCGAAGCCCTCAATACAGTCATGACCGCAATCGTGATCGAACCGTACCTTCGTGACTGAACTCTGTGAGAAAGTCACGATTAAAGCTTGCTAGGAAGACGGGGAATTGATCGAATCCACCCTACGATACAATCGTGATCAGACCTTTTTGGGAAGAAGGCAAAGACGTGAGGCGGCTAGGTTAAGCTCTAATACCATGAAGAATAATTGCCCAAAAACCTGCTTTGTACAGTTATTACATGGGCTTGAATAGGGAATTACAATGTTTTAACATAAATCCCTAGACTTCTTCAATATTCATTTTTTACCAATAGGACCCTAAGTTAGGTCCAATTCTCAACGGTTACTGCACTCTGTATGCTGACTCAATTTCAAGCTTCTACATGCTTATCCTTTTTTAGTTTTTTGAACTGCATACATGTTATAAAGATTAATTATGCTTATTGTGGTTTTCTTAATTATGTGTTTTCTCAGTATTGAAACTGTATAATATGGATAATATTCTGTTTTCTGAGAATTAGTTGTCGACTAGAGTTATATTTTATAATGCAATTATTTCTCAAGTGTAACCCACAATTTAATTTTTTCCAGGTATTTGCATGAAGTTTGCTCTCCATCTGTCATTCATCGTAATTTCAAGTCGGCCAACATTTTATTGGATGCTGACCTCAATCCTCACCTTTCTGATGCTGGCCTTGAAAGCCTTATCCCTTGTGCAGAATATCAGGTGAACTTAATACTGTTTTTTTGAGTAAATTTTTAAAAGGATCCCTAAATTTTCATTAGATTTTCTCATTATAGTCCTCCTTCACTTGTTTAATTTAGCGCATCAACTCATTAAAACTAAACTAATTTACTCATACTTTTGACCCAAATAGCTGTTATATCCTATGTTAAACAGATTATAGGGGTGTTGGTTTTGGGTTGTCAGATCGGATTTTGGTCAAATTTTTTTGGGTTGGGTCAATTCGGGGTTAGATCCCAACCCATGAACCTTATTTTAGACCCATAGTCATAGAAGATTATAATAGTAGTGCTTAAAACATTTTGTATTTTTTGCAACTTTATGTAGGACAAGTTATCTGGATATAATGCTCCTGAGGTTTGCTTGTCTGGACACTACAGTTTAAAGAGTGATGTGTATAGCTTTGGAGTTGTTATGCTTGAGCTTCTGACAGGAAGAAAACCCTTTGATAGGTAACTCCTACTATTGATTTAGTGCAAGTGAGTTACACAGGAATCAGAGATTCAGAGCAATTTATAAGTTGGTGCATTTACATACACACCGCCCAATTCTTATGTATGTAAATATCTAACACCTAAACTTTACCTTTTACATTTATACCTACCAGATATTTCATATCACATCAAAAATACCACCATTTTAACTTTTTACAAACTGAAATACACCTTTTCCATGTATAGGTAAGGTGGTATGTATGTCTGTAAAAATTGAAGTTTAGGGTGTTAGGTATGTAAATACATGAGAATTGAGGGGTATGCACCAAAATCTTCTGATATGTATTTACATATATACCACCCAATGCCTATGTATTTACATATCTAACACTTAAATTTTATTTTTTACATTTACACCACCATAATTTTTCACATCACATCAAATACCACCATTTAACTCTTAAAAAAGTGAAATATGCCTTTTCATGGATAGATAAGGTGGTATGTATGGATAAATTGAAGTTTAAGTGTTAGATATGTAAACAAATTGGAATTGAGCGGTACGTATGTAAATCTTCCTTATAAGTTTCATTCTCCTGATAAATATGGAATCTACATTATCTTGTGAAAACTGAAACTAAAAGAAAAGATATCATCTGTTTTGTGTTTGCAATCTTCATCATGGCAGCTCAAGATCAATATCTGAGCAATCATTGGTTCGGTGGGCTACGCCACAGCTCCACGATATTGATGCCCTCGACAAGATGGTCGATCCAGAACTCCATGGGCTGTACCCTGGAAAGTCACTCTCGCGCTTCGCTGATGTTATCGCTCTTTGCGTTCAGGTAACTTTTGATATGAGTTGATTTATACTTTTCTCGCTGGAAAATAGACAGAACCTATTTCAAGTAAGAGAGTTAAGAAAAAGAATAGTAGCGAAGAAGATCAAGGTATAAAAAATTAACTAGAATTTTATACTGATTCACCTAATTGTCTTGTTGCTTTTGCCGTATAATTCATCATGATTTGATTTTCAGAGTATTATAACTCTAAATACTGTACTACAAGTATAAGATGGCTTTCACCTCTTCATAAATACAACCTACAACAACGACAATAACATCTAGTCTTCTCCCATTAAGTGGGGTCAGCTATAGGAATCAGTTTTCTCCATTGTGTTCTATTAAGTGTCATATTTTTGTTTACTTCTAATAAATTAAGATTATTTCTTATACATTATGCCCAAATCTTTTTAGGTCCAACTCTACCTTTCTTCACTTAAGTCAAATTTAAAACATCTATTTTCCTAAGAGGAACATCAAATTATCGACGTTTAACATGACCAAATGATCTAAAGTGACTCTCTAAGCTCCTGTCACTGGAGCTACTCCAACCCTTTCACCGATATATTCTTTTCGCATTTTATCATTAAGTGTAAAGCGCATTTTATCTTTAAATGTAAAGCCACTCATCCACCAAAGCATTTTCTTCAGCAACACTTAATTTTGTGTTTCTTTTTTATGGGCGAACATTATGCACCATTAAACATTTCAAGTCTCACCAACATCTTATATAATTTTCCTTTTAAACTGTAAGAGGGCCGATGCATTCCTCCATTTCAACGGTCTACAATTTGAATTCTACTAAAAACGTCCTCATCTATATATGGCAGCCAAAAATATGATAAAATAACCCACAATATTTGATACATTTCTTGGACCTCATCCCTAAACCTATAGGAGGGGAGTTCCCACACCCTCTTCAAATCTTCCTATAATCTTTAGGGACATAGCTCACAATTCTAATGTATTTGCACATCTCACACTTAAACTTTTATATTTGTACACATATTACTCATATATTTAAAGTCACATAAAGAAGTTAATCTTGAACTATAGGACGACGATTTATACGTTCAAGGCATTTACATACATACATATCACCCTTATGTGTTTACGTATCTCACACCTGAACTTTAATATTTACACAGTACTCAAATCTTTAACATGACATCAAAAACAGTATTATTACCGCTTTTTAAAAATAAATCTTTTCATATATAGGTTTATATCACCAAAGTACAATATATGTAAATATGAAAGTTTAGATGTGTGATATGAAAATATATGAGAATTATGTTTACATATGTAAATTTTTCTTTGATAAAATAACTCACGAGCGTTGTGTATGTAAAAACCAGCAATCTTTAATGTTTAGGTCAACTTATGACTAAATTTGAATTGCATGTTTTATTCGTAGGGGAAAAACTAGATTTCACAGCTTAATATTTCTTGATGTACCTTGAAAAGGTAACATAAACCACATAAAGAAAAAACAAAATATTATATGAATGAAATCCAAAATAACTGGCATAGGAAAGATTCATTCTTCTTCTTTTTCCTGATCGATAAAAAATAGTATTATTTTTAGTTTTAAAAATTAAATACATCTTTTCATGCATATGTAAGGGGGCATACATGTAAAAACATAAATTTAGGTGTTACATATATAATTACATAAGAATTGAGTGGTATGCATATAAATCATTCTTTATGTTTTAACAGCCTGAGCCGGAGTTCAGACCTCCCATGTCGGAAGTAGTTCAAGCATTAGTTCGTCTCGTGCAAAGGGCCAACATGAGCAAGAGAGTGCTTTCCGGCGAAGTACAAGATGGGGCTCGACGAACAAACGACGGAGACACGCACGACTACATGTACTAAATGGTAATGGCGGACGAAATGGTTTCCTACCTTCCGGTTTGGATACAGGGAGCTGCTGGCCAAGTCTTCTTGTTCCCTCTGCTGTTAAATAGCTCAAAACTCTACTGAAGGTCATGATAATAACAAGGCCATGGCCTTCCTCTCCGCTAGGAAGAAATGTGTTTTGTTTATGTTTGTCTGCTTTTTTATTTTAAATTATTGTTGAGACCATGCTCTTCTTTATAGTTTTAATGGCCTGATTTATGTAAAATAGATTCCTGGAAGCCTGCTGCTTCTAGTTCTTACAGTGCTAATAATTAAGTTCTTATTTTCAAGTGTTAAAATTCTGGTAGTAGCATTGAGACATTGAAGGAAACTTTTTTTAAATAATTTTTTTCTCAAAAAAATACTGGAATAAAATCATGTCAATTAAAACTTTGACACCACACTACATTTATGCATACTTAGAACAAATCTTCAAAGTTTTTATTAATTTTGGACTATTAATATAATTATTGTATATTTTTAGAAGTTAATAAACTTTATTTTTAGCACTTCATAATGAGAGTGATCTTAAGTGATAGAATATTTGTCTATAATCTGTATAAAGCTAAATGATCTACTGATTATCTAAATGGCTTATTTTAGTTTTTATAAAGGGGGTTTACTCACATATCACTCAAATCTATTAGTATCATATATCTCACACCTAAGTTTCAATATTTGAATTATTTTAGATGCTACTCTTCAAGGATTTTAATAATATTTTACCATATTGATACTACTCTTTTCAAGAGATTTAATGATTAATTTTTTTAAGATAAATTTTGAAGCTTAATTTAGAAATAGGCCCTTCTAATTGAAATCATTTATCAATTTTGTTATCATTAGATATTTGATTGGATTGATTTGAATCTTCTCAACTCTATTCCGATTATAAAGGATAAGATTTAGAAATTGTATGAATTAAATTTCAAATAGACTTTGAACTTTAAAGCTAAATTCTGAAAGTTGAGCCCCTTCGGTTAAAGTCTTCTATCAATTTTATCTGTATCAAGCATTTGTTTGGATTGATTTGAATCTTATCAACTATTGCCTGCTTAATAAAATTGGGTTTATATATTATATTGATTGAGTTTAGAAATAGGTTTTAAGATCTAATTTTAAAATTCCCTCCCATTGAGGTTTTTTAGAAATAAAACCCTCCAATTGAGGTTTTTAATTTGACTTTTAGAAATAGGCTTTGAAACATAATTTTAAAATAAGCCTCTTACATTGAAATTTTTTTATTAACTCGATCATCATCGGAGAATTTGAATAGTTTTGAATCTTGTCAACTTTGTTCCGCTTAGAGAATTAGGTTCAAGATTAACATTTGATTGAATTTGAGCATTATTAATTGTTGTTCTGCTTAGAAAGGATCATATTCAATAATTGTAATACTTGAATATATTCAAATGTTTATTGAAACTAAATTTTAAAAATAGCACTTCAGATTGAAATTCATTGTCTACTCAGTCATCGTCGGGTTTGATTGTTAAATTTGAACTTTGGCAACTCTTCCCCACTTACAAAGGACCAGGGTCAAAATATTGAATTCATTTGATATATTATAGACCTTTTCTACTTTATTCCATTCATACAAGATTAGGTCTATGAATTAAGTTCATTATTATAATTTTTGGAAAATATACTTGATCGTGTTCCTTTCTTATGCTAGCTGAATGGCCTTCTTGGTGCATCTCCTCTTCAGATTATCCTTTTTAGGTCACCCTCATTTAAAATTAAAGGAAGAGAGGATAAATTGGAGGTAGATAAAAATTAAAAAGAAACAAAAATGGTGGTTATGAAGATATTTATATAAAAAATCCTCATAACATAAACCAAAGAAGAGCTGTCCAAAGTAAATCATGCTCGACCCGAGAGAATAAACGAGAAAGATCTTCGTATCCAAACCATAATAAAAATGAATTTATTTGTTTTGGGTTCAGAGAGACCTCTGACAATAATATATCATGGTCAATTATGTCCTCGGGAATATTGAGAAAACTCATGATATAAGATGTTGTGTTTGCTTAAAATAGTTTCAAAACACAGACAACCAAAGAAATTTTTGGCGCAGTTAGTAAGGGAAAATCTTCTAGTCATCAGGGTAGAATTACGCCAAGGTAGAGGGTCAATCACTAAGACCTGGCAGGTAGACACCGTTGTGCTAAGAGGTAATACGATGCATGCCTACAAAGGGCTCGACAAAGGAAACTATTGTGCCCCAAGGGTTAGTCCAATAACCTAGATAGATAGAGAGTCTGGTTGGGGCTCCATGGATCAGTCCTCTCAAACTATTGGGATGTTGAATCTACTAAATCGTGAAGGTAGTCGATCTAACTTAACTGAAGATCACTTCATCAACAATCTATATGTTGTAAAGGGCTCGACAAAGGAAACTATTGTGCCCAAAGGGGTAGTCCAATAACCTAGATAGATAGAGAGTCTGGTTGGGGCTCCATGGATCAGTCCTCTCAAACTATTGAGATGTCGAATCTACTAAATCGTGAAGGTAGTCGATCTAACCCAACTGAAGATCACTTCATCAACAATCTATATGTTGCATCGTTCGTAGCAATCTAGTAGATCCAAAGTTAAAGGAAAGAAACATCTTTGTTCCTATGAATCTATTTAGTTAAAAGGGTGGAGTAAGGATTATACCTACCAAGGGTATTTACAAAAAATCTATACAAAAGAAAAAAAAAAGGAATGGAGAACTCAGCTACAAAGCTAGGCTACCCTACAAATAATTTACAATCCTATATGGATTGTGAGAGCATCTAACTCCATATATTGCATGAGACAATCATCTAATCGTACAAAATCTATGATAAGCCATTCAAATTGGAAAGCAAGAGTACCTTCCTCGGATTATACAATATATAGGAAATTATCTAAGACATCCCAATCATGGAAGCTCTATAAATATGCAAAGGGGATAAATTCAGTCCTTTTATGATTTGTTTAAGCTGGCCTAAAGGACATGTAGGAAAGTAAGGATAGCAAATGAAACTTTAATTTTTAAAATCTTAAATGTTCTATACTAAATTTTATTAAGATAAATTGTTTATGATTAACTTTTATAGCAAAAGATTTTATTTTCAAACAAACCATAGGCCTAATAAAGAGTGAAAACATGTAAAATGGAGTAAAGAAATGCACTCAATATAAAATAATAAAAAGTTGGGTGCTCCTGGGTTGGCTAAAATCTTAGAAAAGGAAATAGAGGTGGTCGGCTCTACATATGCATACCTGATTCTAGTACTATACAATAAATGTGAGATATGGAATTAAGGTTTGAGCCACAAATAAACAACTCATGGTCCTCACCACACGATCCGAGCTCCACGCTCCAAGACTCGTGCTTACACCTTATTATCAGTACAGATTCTTCTAAGGGACTTTAAAAGTTCTTGAAAAAAATCCAAGGAAATATTGAACATGAAAAACAAAGTTCAGTATGGGATATCTCATGCAAAACATAAAATACCATATATGGCAGAAGGAGAGCTAAGAAGTGCCTATGGGAAATGAATCTCACCTATAAGAAAAAATCCAACTTAATAGCTAATGTGCAAGCCACAAACTCAATAAAACATGTAAATGACATACCAAATGTATACCAACTAGCACCAATCAATGAATAACAAGTTCCGGATTAGAACTACAAGGTGTTACCTACGTATACATCTATGTGCAAAACGTGCTAGTGCAAAGGCTATGGGTCTTCATGTAGTATCTTAACAGGTCACCAAGCTGTCTCCCTTCAAAGAATTTGAATGAACTAACTCTCTTCATGATGAGCAGCAAATGTTAGCAATCCAGACCTATGCTTAGAATGATTTTATGAAATTTAGTAATAATAGGATAACTAACATTACACATTTAGGTGAGCCGATGAGTGATGCTTATTTTCTAATTTTCACTACAAGTCAAGCTAAGGGCCATTTAAGTTCTGCCACTAACATGTCGACTAGTGAGACCTATACCTACATGGTGCAACAGGAAACATGATCATACTTTAAGAAGTTAGATCTCGTGTGCAGGAACATAGAAGATCAATGCACAAAACATGCCACAAAGGATATGCCTTGGGAGCTGAGCCCTAACGACATTAAAACTAAGTCAAAACCCCTTTACAGAGGCTAAAAGTTAAGAAAACATGCAAGATATGCACGAGCAAAGACATTATGGACTTAAGCTCAAGAATCTCATCATGATGCCCAAAATGTCACATAAATGATAAAATGGAACCAATAAAATGAGAACAAGTAAGACACACATGTAAATGAATGAATGTGAAAACACCCTTTTATCATCAGAGAGAGGGAGCACATAATCATGGAGCATATTGAACAATCATTAAATTATGGGGATTAAAGGAGGTGACACTCGGACACTAACAAAGAGCATCCTGAGCTAACCCCTTTTGCCTCCTAGACAGAAAGAAGATGATGTTGACAATGTGAAGACTCAATGCAACCCATATTTAGTCAGTGTCACCATATATATATATATATATATATATATA
>NW_018251073.1:0-4456 GCF_001263595.1 Phalaenopsis equestris | reverse complement strand
ATATATAATAAAATAGAACATTAAAAGTGATATACTATCTTAAAATATAGAAATATCAATTTATTATGGATTTGTTTACTTATATAATAATTTCATTCAATATTTGATCGGTGTACATTTTATACCAAAAATTTTTTCCTCTACATAATCCAAAGAGTAGATAGAATTTAGATTAATCTAAGTTATCAACTTCTTATAAGGCCAAGCTCCTATAGTTAATTACATCTCAAGAGAAAAAATCTTTTTAAGAAAATTATCGATTAAGGTTGAGCTTATGTCTTCAAGATTTTCAATTCCATAATTTCTTATTTAAAATTTTTAGATAGGAAAGATTAAAATGGAGCCGTTCTTTTTGAAGGCAAAAAAGTAAAAAATGTCTAAATATTGAGCAGCTTAGTCACACTTCAATTGTCATATTATTTGATTTTATTGATTTTAAAATTAAAAAGGTTTAATGTTTGATTTGTCATATTTATTAGAAAGTTTGGACTTATATCTTACAACACCTAATTGCAAGAAAGCCTAAGAAGTGAGAAATATGTCATAGCTAGACGAACAAACTTAGAATCTTTAGATTAAAGGTGAGGTCTATGAAACAAATAAAACCTCAAAACCTAGTCTAATAAATAATGTAACAACTAGGTACTTATAGCATAATCCCACAAAGGACTGAGCACTCATGAATCTATTGGACTTAGAACCATGCCTAGAAAGGGTCATTAACTAAGCCTATATAACATCATAAAACCAAGCATGGATGGTCAAGATAAGATAAATTGTTATTTAGTAAGAGAAAGTAGGTCTTATAACTTGATTATTAAATCAGGATGCTTATAATATGATTGAATTGTAAAATGTCCTTAGACTAATGCAAAAGTATCTTCTTACAATTTCCAATTTATAAATTTTTATACTCACCACACTCATATTTTATTTAGTTAACTTATAGTGTTGCGTGGCATAGCACTCTGTGTATAGGTATGCACTCCTTAATGATACAAGCTTATAATATCAATTTTATAAACTATGTTAGATGGAAAAATAGTTTTACTCTATAAGGTAGTGATCCTCAAAGAACAAATCACACTTTTTTGTGTATAAGGTAGTGAACGAGGGTTTGATGGTAGAGTTCTATATTGTGTAACCACTACATATCTCAGAAGATTTCTATTTAAATGTTCAGATATGACATTTAAAGAATAATATACTACCTTGAGGGATAGAAATATAATTGTATATTAGGAATATGCCAACATGGATCTCGAAAAGATACGGTGGACCACACGAAGAAAATGGATGAACAAACATTCAACATTATACTAGTTCATATGTGTTAGTTTTAAGTGATTTTACTTATGCTTCTCCCTATATTTAACATATGATTTCCATTTTCTTATCATAGATTTACACTTGAGAAAGTTTTTCCTTGATATGGTGTAGGTTACAGCTGTTGAATGTGAGCAAATTGAAGCAAGTAAAACTAACAGAAAAGCAACCTGAAGTGGCATGTTTTTGGTCTCTCTCTTTTTTACTATTGAAGGAGTAGTCAGTTTGTCCATCGTCGTATACTTTTCTTTTTTTGATAAGTCTCTTTTCCGTATCATATTAATGATCAGAAGAAGAAAGGAATTGGAAAAATAGAACATACGACGAATGCAGACAAACAAGAGAAAGAACTTGGAGAACTTCTATGCGACAAACTTCTCGAGGATAGGTCAAGCATGTACGCATGAGCAGGATCAGATTAAAATAGCTCTTGCTAAATATCTGTGAAAGAATAACCTTGAAAGCTACCCACAACCAAAGATTCAGGTGTGTTTGCCTATTTTGTGGTCCAGAGTACTCTCAAGGAGATTTATCTCACTTGGTTACATCTTGGAGTTTTCCACATAATACTCAATTCAAGGACTTTTGCTTACATTTAAAGTGATGTCTAGTAGAGGACTATTATAAAGGATAGTTTATTTCATAGGAAACATCGTGATGCATTTTGAGCTCTCACTAAGACATAAGGCAGAGAGTAAGTCTCCAACGGTCCCAAATGGTTAGTGCCTCATAGGCAATTGAGACCCTGAAACAACAAGTCAACTGATAGTAAACATCCCACCGCTTCAAAGCTAGACTGGGTCGTAAGGGCAGAGGGAAAATCACTATATCCCAAAAGGGCAGTGGCCTATCAATTAAGTGAGGCCAACCAAACGACATCAAGGCAAAAGTTAAGGGATTAATAGAGCTCAATGAGTATAATCAAAGGAAAGGGGGATTAATCCTTATACAGATAGAGGTAACAAGGTCAGAGTACCACAAACCCGTCATTCCAAGGTACTAAGACCCTAAATCTACCTAGTCATGAAAGTAGTTGACAAAAAATGTACAGAGATCCTAAGTCAGCAATCTGTAAATTATGTCATCCATAGGGACTTCAGTACCCCTAAGGTCAAAGGAACAAAGCTCCACCCAATAACTATCAGGTATAGCTCCAACAGGCAAGACCTATACTCGTCAAATTAGTGAGGATGCTGCTAGAAAAGAAGAGAAATGGAGGTTCAGCTCCAATGCTAGAAACACTCCCGACAAAAGGACTTACATGTCGTTTGGGTCGGGGAGCCTCCTAACGACCTATATGTTTTAGACAACCTCTTATGTAAAATGATATGACAAGCCAGTCAGTGTGGAGGAATGCGAGAAACCCTCGGGTATGTGCAAATGATGCAATTATCTAGAGTGGTCATTTGATTGTGGATGCTCTAATAGCATGGTTTGGGTTATACCAATGCAACGCGAAATCATTTTAAATCTGGCACAAGGGTTATGTAGGAAAGTAATGACAAGTTTTAAAATCCTGACAATTTTAATCCAACAATCTAGATTATATTACTCTTTTATTATTAAAATTTTATGTAGAGAATTTATAATTTTAGGATTCTTAGAAAGAGTCTAGACTATAATCTTCGTGACATTCCCAGACAAGACATACATGAAAAAGGGCCTAGCTGCAATTTCAAGCAGCAAAGCATGCAATAGAAAAGTAAGAGCATGCCAAAAAAACTATAGAAAAGGCCAGTGTTGCTGGGTCAGTGACATATCCCGGGAAAAGCAGAAAAAGCGGTCATGCACTGCGTAAACATAACTAGTCCTAATTCTATTCAAGAATATGAGTTCAAACTTAAGGTAACGAGCATGAGCCTTCTGCTCCTGGTCCCTTGTCATGTGGCTCGATGTGTCTTACACTGCAGAGCCGTTCGTACCTTAGTTATGATACAAACTCAATCCTATAACTATATCAAATACATATGAAAGAGAAAATAATGGACTCGACCTACAAAAAATGTTATCACGGATTAACATCATCACATATAAACCATGCCTAGCGAGAGGATCTAGACAACACCTATAAGAAAGGGTTTGTACATAATTATGACATTACTCCTCTCTATTACACGTGTGTGTATGTGTATTTTAGGCATTTCTCCCTATAAGAAAAACTAACCTAATATACTATTGCGCATGCACAAACACGGTAAACCTACTAGCACACTAAAGGCACAAGAAGAAAAAGGCACCTAACTAGACAACCAAACCAGCATAGAATAATGGTCAAGTGCTAGAAATAATACATAGCAACCTAGCCCTAGCCTAGCACTTCATTTAACATAGAGTGTCCCAACCAACATCTAAGTGTTAAGTGTAAATTCTTCGAGTATGTATGATTTGGATGGAGTCGCCACACCAGACCCATTCTAAAAATCCAAGAGATCTAAAGGATATCACCCAAAATGAATTTTTCAAAAAATTAGCCTTACATATGGTTTAGCTTTCTATTTGTATAACTTTAAAATCATGTTGGATATCATAAGTATAAAAAAACATATATTTTTTTTGTTTAAAGTTGAACTATTAACTACATACCCGTAAGATGCAAAGTTGACCATACAAGGGTGGTCGATGGAACCAACATGCATGATGGACCATGCTGAGGTGGTTGTTGAACCAATGTGTGAGGTTAACTAAGCCATGAAAAAATGCAAGGTTAGCCATCCATGCCGAGGCGACTAGTGGAAATTTAAGGCTGACTGTGTCGAGGCGGCCAATCCAAACAAAATGCAAGGTTGACCATGTCCGGGTGATCAGTCAAACCAAAATGTAAGGTTGACCGTACCAGGGCAGCCGATCAAACTAATAGGCAAGGTTTACCATGTTGGGAAGCCATTTGAACCAAAATGCAAGGTTGACAGTGCTGGTGTGGCTAGTTTAAACAATGTATAAGAATGATTGTGCTAGGGACCGGTCAAGCCAATATACAAGGTTGATTGTGCCGGAGCGGTCGATCAAACCAAAAGGCATGTGCAACATGCATCACACAAAACATGCATCAAAACAAAACATAGCATCAAAACAAAGCATACTATGAAGTGCAAAGAATAACAATCCACACTCAATCTAGCGCACTCACATG
>NW_018251072.1:11467-14542 GCF_001263595.1 Phalaenopsis equestris | reverse complement strand
CATAATAGGATTTAATCTCCTTTGTGGATCAGCCCCGGGTTTGTAGTTTTCTTCTAGATTAATTCTATGCATACAAATTGAAGGATTGAGTTCTTTAATATCAGCAATTGTCCATCCAAAGGCTTTCTTAAAATTTTTGAAAATTTTCATCAGCTTTTCTTCTTAACTTTGAGGAAATTATAACAGGTAAAGTAGAGGAATCTCCTAAAAAAACATATTTTAAATGTTCAGGAAGTAATTTCAACTCAAGTTCTGAAAGTTTTTCATTAGATGGAGAAAATGATTTATCTTTGTCTATTGTGTCCAAAATTTCAAAACTTTCTTGAACATAACGTAAACCTTCTATAGAAAGGTTTATGCATTGATCTAACTCCTCTTCTTGCTTGTGTTCCAAATCATTTTCTCAAGATTTTTCTTCATAAGTAGTCTTGAAATGACATTTGCTCAGATATCTTATAACATCCATTTTATGGCATTCATCATCTTTACCTTTTGCAGGGTATTTCATTGATTTTGAAATGTTAAAAGTAAAAGTTTGATGATTGACACGCATTGTTAATTCTCCTTTTTGTACATCTATCATTGCTCTTCATGTGGCTAGGAAAGTTCTCCCCAAAATGATAGATATTTCTTTCTTTTCCTCCATATCTAGCACAATGAAATCAACAGGAAAGATAAATTGATCCACTTTCACTAGGACATCTTCTATAACTCCTTTAGGATAGGTTATTGAATGATCTACTAACTACAGAGTTATAGTAGTAGTAGGGGTTATTTCTCCTAATCCTAATCTTTTAAATATTGATAATGGCATAAGGTTAATGCTTACACCTAAATCACATAAAGCTTTCCCATAAAATTTGTCTCCTATTGCACATGGAATTGTAAAGCTACCAGGATCTTTAAGGTTTTCAGGAAGTCTCTTTTGAACTATAGCACTGCACTCCTCAGTAAGTACAAGAGCAAGTGTCTCATTATCTTCAAACTTCCTTTTTCTGTTGAGAATATCCTTCATAAACTTTACATAGATTGACATTTATTCTAAGGCTTCAGCAAATGAAATATTGATTGTAAGCTTCTTAAATATTTTGAGATATTTTGAAAATTTCTTATCTAACTTCTGTTTTTGAAGTCTCTGAGGAAATGGAGGTGGTAGTTTTTCTAAATCAATTTTTGGTGGAGAATCAGAGTCTTTCAGAGCATCCTCTTTTGATTCTTCAATTTCTTCTCTCTCTACTTCAATCCCTTTTTGAATCCTACCTTCCAAATCTCTTCTGCTTCTAAGTTGTACGATATTAAATTGCTCTTTATTCTGGTCTTTTGGATTTGATTCAGTATTACTTTGAAGTGTTCCCCGGGATCTATTACTTAATGAACTTGCAATTTGCACAAGTTGATTCTCAATATTTCTAATTTTAGCTCCTTGACTTTGTAATTGATTACAATTTGTAACAGCACTTCTTCTATATACAAGTTCTTATCCTTAAATTGTGTATTACTGTTGATACCTAGAGGATAAGTAGATCTATAATTATTATTCCCTTGGTTGTTTGAGTTTCCCAATGGGTTTACTTGGTTGTTCCCCCATTGCTAATTATTACCACCCAAATTGTTATTCTAGTTAAAGTTGGGATTGTTCTTCTCTTGTTATAATGACATTTAAAGTTTCTAATGCTACTTGAGAATCTACCATTTGGCATAATGAATTCTCTTCATTCATTAAAATTTATTGAGGAAATTTCATTCCAAATTGGTCTAACTTCTTTGAAATTGCAGCAATTTGATTTACTAACTTAGTAAATGCATTAGATTCATGAATATTGGCTACTTTTTTTGGATTTCCCCTCTCAGAAGGCCATTGAAAAATATTGGTAGCCATTTCTTCAATTTAAACATAAGCGTCATGAAATGGTTTTGACATTAATGAACCACCAACAATGGCATCGATAATTGATCTAAGAGATCCAACTAATCCATTATAAAAGATTTGATTTATTAACCAATCTGGTATAACATAATGTGGACACTTTCTTAAGAGTTCTTTAAATCTTTCCCATGCTTCATAAATAAATTCCCCTTCAAACTCATTAAAAGATGTGATATCATTTCTAAGCTTTGCAGTTTTTTATGGTGGAAAATATTTATAAGGAATTTTTATGCTAAATCACCCCAAGTTTTGATAGATCTAGGTGCTAACAAATTTAACCACATCTTAGCTTTATCCCTCAACGAGAAAGGAAATAACCTAAGTCTTATGACATCATCTGATACACCATTGTGTTTAAATGTAGCGCACAATTCTAGAAAATTGGCAAGCTGAAAATTTGGATCTTCAGTTGGTGATCCCCAAAATCCTAGTTCGTAGCCTCTAGTATTACTCCATTAAAGCCCTGTATTGTTGTGATTAAACTAATAATAAGAAGTTCATCTACAGTAGGGTTGGCATAATCTCTTAAAGGTCTAAACTCTTGATGAATTTCAGTATTTTCATTATTTTGGTTTTCCATTTCTATAAATTCTTTTTATTTTTCAAGATTTTAAAATTTTTTGGTTTTTTTTATTTTTCTAATACTTCTTTCTAATTCAGAATCGCAGGGCACTAGTCCTTCATAACCTGAACTACACATACACTAACATAAAATAAAATAAAATAAAATAAAATAAAACATACAAAATAAGATACAATATTTAAAGTTTAAATAATACTTTCTAAAAATAGAAATTTACATAGTTTTTCTTCCCTGGAAACGGTGCCAAAAACTTGGTGCAATGGATACCTAATGCTATGCACAGTATAACAATAGTTCTGATGGTATTTTTCACTTATGTTTCCTTATTTTGCAACAAAACCAAAAACTTGATCCTAAAGAAAAATAAGAGTTTAACTTTTTAATTTATATATATTTATATTAGATACTACACAAGTATACATATCCTTATCAAGTAATATAGGATTTTTTCATTAAAACCTGAATATCGAACCCACAGAGAAGATTATGCAATATGCACTTTTTAGAAAGTTTTTCTATTTTTTAAAAGATAATTACTTAAACTAAAAATGATTTTTGTAGGAAT
>NW_018251072.1:0-10462 GCF_001263595.1 Phalaenopsis equestris | reverse complement strand
TATTTCCCCAAGAGATGCATCCTTTCATGATAACTTTCATCCATGGTGGTTACAACTACCTATTCAGACAATGGATGCCTCAAAAACCTCTTCAAAATTCATGAAAACTGATTTTACTCGTCACTTGTTTTCCCCCGTCAGGTACCTGCCATTGGCGCTTATGCTCAGGGTCTCAGTGCTTAGGCACGGCCTTCTCTGTTTAACCGGTCCTTAAGCGCTAAATCTGGTGCTCTGGCGACGTTGGCGCTGACAAATTTTCAACTTCTTCATTTTTGCTCCAAATTTCATCCTTTTTACTTCCTTTTTTGTTTCAAGTCCTAAAATTCAACAACCTGTAATAAAACATAAAAATAGCTTCCATTAAAGTGTAATATCTCAAAAATAGGTATAAAAATATGTCTAGAAAGACTATATATTTTAGGTGTATCAGCCAACCACCTCAGCTGACGGAAAACTCCACATCCAAAATGCTCCAAAAGGTCAAAACCCAAAATTAAACTCACCTAAGCTGTCCCAATTCTATTGGTCACTGGAGCTTTTCATCCATCCACCTAAGAAGCTCCCCTGCAACCATAGCTAGCTCTGATAGCCACCACAGCCTCCTCAACAAATAAGACCCACCCACACGGCCAAAGAGAGAGCATGCACAAACCTTAACAAAACTCTAACAAAATTCTCCTGGAGCTTTTAAGAGAAGTTCTAGTTTAGAATAACACACCCTAGCTTGGAAGGTCGATAAAAGTTTGGTTTTGATTATATCCTACAACTATCACTACATCACTACTTCTAATCTTAACCTAAAATACTTAGTAAAAATCAAAAAGTGGGGTTTAATATATTAAGAGTACCCTTACTCATGTAATAAAATTAGTGACATGTGTAAAAGTAAAACAAGTTGTGAGAGAGATTGTGAGAAATAGGAGCAATTATATTCTTTACCATTACTAGAGATGTTATAAAGAGTATTGATTAATCTAAAGTTTGAATAGTTCTAAAGATGTGTTAGGCGGGGAAGATAGTAACTCTCACTCTAGAGTTCCTTCTTATCCCTCCAACTTGAGGCTAACATCTCACATCAAAACCTAAAAAAATAGACCAAATTTGGGGGATTTAGTCTGCCACTCTAAAGTCCTCAAATTCTACACCCATTAAAGATTATTTCCATATTTATTTGCACTCAACCATATGGACTATATTCTCATTCATACAATCTCATGTGATTCTACCATAGTTGATTGAGACAACACCATCACAGATCTTACATGTTCTCATAACAGTTTTGAACATGAAAGTTGATCAAATTTACATGTAAATGAAGAACAAAGTAAGAACATCACAATCTATTCTCACTTTACTCAATTCTATATCCTACATGTGCATACTAACTCATTATAAGAGGGAAGAGTAAGGAAAACTACCACTACATATGGAGAAACAACAAGAACTTTTCATTAAATAAAAATTTCAAACCATACAAACAAATTAAAATAAAATGAAAATACTTATCTTTTATGGAAATGAAACTCTCCATGTATAGCAAAAGCAATCTCCTTACAATCCTCTCCAAAAACAAAGTGAAAAGAAAAGAAGAAATCTCTCACTCTCTCTCTTTCTCTCTCACCTTGTCGCCCCACTTGAGGCTCACGTCCAAGCCTTCTTCTTTTTCGTCGAGCCTTCTTCTCCTCTTCTAATTAGTTTGAGAGTCCAAGAGTCATTTTAAAACATTTCCAAACTTTATTTATAATTTCCCAAGAGAGTTTTAAGTGACTTTTCAAAAATGTCCATATTCATTGAATCTTCCAAATGGTGCCTCAAGTGCCTCTTCAAAACACCTTATAACTGCCCCAAATTCTTCTATAAATTCTATTTTATAATTTCTAATGAATTCCCCTAGAGACACATGAAGCACCACTTTAAAAATTGTCCAAATCCGATGTATATTCTAGAAGATATGTTGAAAACTATTTTTTAAAGCTCCCTCCACTCTGTCTGCTCGCGCTGGTGCCCCCTAGGGGCCAGGTTTGGGCGCTTAAGCGCCAGACACAGGCACTTAGGTGTCCGGTATTGGCCCCCATGGCTCCGGTGTGCCTCGGTTCGACCCGATTTTCTTTGGTTTGCTCTATTTTGGTCTATTTTTGTTTCTTTTGCTCAAATCACTCCCAATTCTTCAATTTGATGTACCTAAAACCAAAAACATAAGAAAACATACCTTTAAAGTGCAATATCATTATTAAATATAGCATAAAAAATAGTAAATTTTGAGGCACCTCAAAATCCCCCAAACTTAAACATTACTTGTCCTCAATGAATACTATATTTTTAAAATAATTTATGTGGATTAGAGTTAATGGGTCATCCTTTAGAATTGCTTAAATTTTTTTCTAAAAATGTGATAGTTCAAATTAGAAGAACTTCTAGTGAATCAGAAGCCTAGGGTCTAAAATATTCATCATCAAACTTGGGAATTTTTTTTCTATCTAATTCAGAAATATATTTAGATTTTTTAAACTTTGGATCCTATGAACTTTACTTTCTAGACTGAAGAACTCTCTTAAAAATATTTTTTACTAAAATAAATATAAAAAGAAAGCATAGGATTGTTCTAAGTTCTTTACTCTAGAAAGACTCAAGTGAAATCAATTTTTGATTAGGACCTCTCCTCAAGCTTATCCTCTCTATTTTTTATTTTTTTACATTTTCTTTTTCTTTTTCAGCATCTTGTTGATCCACTATTTTTTTTATATGTGAGGATTACTATATCTGGAGAAGTCCTTAAATAATTTTGAATTCCACTATTTGAATTCCACTATCCTCCTCTAAAGTTAAAACTTATTACTTTTCTTCACTTGAAAAGATGCATTTATTTAAAATAATTTCTAAAAGAGCCTTAAATGTTTGAAATTAAAAATTCTAAGAATCATTAATTTTTTAAAAATACAATTCTTCCTACTAAAGATATTTATTCATTTTCCTTAGTTCTCCACTAAATATCCTTAACTCTAGGTACACCCCTTTCACTAAAAATATCAACTAAGTTTTTCTACTCCATTTCTATACTTAAAAGTCTAACATCTTTAGGATGACTCCACATAACAATAATCATTAAAAATAAAATACAAATTTATTTGTAGTACTTTTGAAAACAAGTAAGGCTTAAATTTGAAAACATTTTTCTTTTCCCCCCAAACTTAAGCTCAAACATGTGTAACAATGAACTACAAAATATGCGGCAAGAAAATATCACTTTAACAGTTTACTACACATCCTACAAAAATATCAACAAATAACACATGGTAGAATATTGCAGTAAAAAGTAAATCTAGCCTAAAAATTCTTGACATAACATTCTAAAGGAATTTTAAATATTAGAACAGGTACAAACTGAATATTAAACAGTAACACATTTTAAACTTTATAAAGGAATTGTTGGATGCTAACAAGTTTAAAATACTGAGATAAGTTTTGTCATCTCCAATGATTCATTCAACTTGACTCACAAACATAGACACAAAAACTCCAATACATAGACTCACAAATTCATAAACAAACAACAACTGAAGTTTAATTTGATCTCCCTTCTACTCACATTTCCCCTCCTTACTTTCAATTTCTAACGGAAGAAACTATACTAATAATGTGGGTGTATTATAAAACTTTATATGGTTATCACACATGGACCAAAATTCCCTCTTGTGTTGCTAATTTCAGGTTTACTTTAAGTCTAAGACACAATCTGGTAAATAAAAACAGTGCAGTTCATCCATATGTTGTTAACTAAGTAAGTTCATGGCCTTACTCAGTGAAGACAAAGTCAGATAAAAGAAGTAATAGAGTTGACATGGAGTGGTCCAAGTCTAAGCTCTACATGCTTTAAGGTAATGCTCAGATCTGGTTGAGACTAAGTTGTAACAGACTCGTCAACCTGCTACTATCATAAATCATATAAAAATCTCGTCATTATGAAGGAATTACCTCACAACATTAATCTAATCCACTCTTACACATCACACATATATCAAAATCTAACATCTCACTATTATCTAATCCAACATAATAACAATCACACTAAACATATATCAAGGATAACCATGGGATGCCTTCCATGAAGTGCTTGGTCTAACATCGATGACCCGATGTATCCAATGTTTACTCTAGTTACCCCAACATCAGAATCTCATTTATTTTGTCTGTATACCACGAAATATGCATTTATTGATTTTGAATAACTCTTGCTTAGGAGATCTTTTACTGATTTCATCATTTTACTGATTTCATCATTTTTACTGATTTCATCATTTAATTCAGGTTATTCTTGTGATTGAGTCAAATCTGAAGATATAAAGACTGGTGGTGTAGATAAATTCCTTAATTAGGTAGGCTTTAAAATTGTATGGGGTACATTCATCTTAAGTTCATGAGATTTTTCAACAAATGGAATTAAAAAGTTTATTATTTTTGGTAACATCCATCATTTCACACCTATCCTGAACATACATACAGTTTTCCTTAAACAACATTTTCAACTCATCATGAAAATCCATTTAGATCTCATCTGTTAACTTACTCTCAAAACTTTCTTCGAAATGGTCTTTACTTAGATAATCAAGTTCATTTATCCAAAAACAATCATCATCTTTTTTTCTCAGTTGGATGTTAGATAATCAAGTTCATTTATCCAAAAACGATCATCATTATTTTTTTCTCAGTTGGATGATTCATTGTCTTTAAAACATCAAAAGTGGCTTCATGGTTATTAATATTCATAATCAACTCTCCTTTTTGTACATCTATCATAGCTTGTCCAGTAATTAAGAAAAGGTGTCCCTAAAATAATTGGATTTTCTTTATCTTCCTTCATATCTAATACAATAAAGCCCATAAGAAAGATAAACTTATCTACTTTAACAAGCACATCCTCTATAACCCTTTTTAGGTAAAAGATAGATCAATCAACAAACTAAAGGCTTATAGTAGTGGGAGAAATATTAGCTAAACCTAACCTTCTAAATATAGATAGAGGCATCACATTGATGCTCTCTCCTAAATTGCATAAAGCTTTTCCACATAATCTTTCTCCAATTACACGAGGAATTGTTAAGCAACAAGGATCTTTAAGTTTCTTAGGAAGCTTTTTCTGAAGTATAGCGCCGCACTCCTCACTTATTTCAATTGTCTCGTAATCCCCAAACTTCCTTTTCTTGTTTAATATCTTATTCATAAACTTTGCATAACTTGGCATCTGTTCTAAAGCTTCAGCAAAAGGAATATTTATCATTAACTTCTTAAGTACTTCCATGAACTTTGAAAATTATTTATCCAACTCATGATGTCTAATTCCTTAAGGAAATGGAGGTGGTGGTCTTTCTAAATTGATTTTAGTTGGATATATTAATTTTTTCAATCTTTATAAACATGTTATTCAGGTCTTTTAGTTTCCATTGTTTCTCTCACAACTTCTTTCTCTTTTCTAACCACAACCTTTATCTCTCTTCTAATTTTTAATTGGACAACTTCTGCTTATTCATTGTTGTTCTCTTTAGGATTGATCTCAGTGTTGCTAGGAAGTGTCCCTTGGGGTCTATTTGTAGGTGAATTAGTAATTTGTCCAAGTTGATTCTATATGTTTCTAATTGCAACATTTTGACCTTGTAACTGGTTTCCCATTTGCAATACCACTTCTATAGACATCTTCTTATCCTCAAATTGTTGATCATTATTATAGTCTGGTGGATATGAAGGTCTATAATTTTTATTCCCCTGATTATTCCAACTTTCATTAGAATTTGTATGATTATTTTTCCATTGTTTGTTTCCACCCCAAGTAGTATGAATTATTAACTAATTTGGCAACACATAGTGTGGACACTTTTTAAGGAGATCTTTAAATATTTCTCAGGCTTCATAAATTGATTCCCATTCAAACTAACAAAAGGATGTGATATCATTTATAAGCTTAGCATTTTTTTATGGTGAGAAATATTTATATAAGAATTTTAGTGATAAATCTCCCCATGTTCTGATAGATCTAGGCGCTAATGAGTTTAACCATATCTTAGCTTTATCCCTTAGTGATAAGGAAAAAGTCTAAGTCTGACGATTTCATTTGACGCTCCATCATATTTAAATGTAGCACACAATTCAAAAAAACTAGTAAGGTGTAAATTAGGATCTTCAGTAGGTGTTCATCCAAAGTGATTGTTTTGTACTATTTGGATAATAGCAGGAGTTCAACTGAAGTGGTAGCTACAGCAGGATTTTGAATACTCAAATGAATTTCATATTTAGTAGGATTTGCACAATCTCTTAAAGGTTTCTGATGACGTTCATTTTCATTTCCAATATTGTTTAAATTGCAAGCCATTTTGCTAAACTGATCTTTCTCTTTTTCTTGTTTTCAAATTTTTCTAACAGTTCTTTCTAACTCAGAGTCATAAGGTACTAAATTTTCAGATCTTACATTATGCATAAAGTGAATAAAGCAAGTAATTAAGAATAAGCAAACACACCAAAATAAGAAAATGTTCAAATTAAATGACAAACACACTCTTTTTTATATTTGCTTTTAAAATAAAATAAAATAAAATACTAATATTGCTAAAAACTTGACACAGAGATTTGTATATACCAATATTTATGAAGTTGACACCAGTTAACGGTGCCAAAAACTTGGTGCAGGTAGATTAATAAAAAATATGCAATATAATCCTAACAAAGCACTTTTATAAATATAATTTATTCTTTTAAAATCTTTTTAAACTGTCAATTTTTTGTTAAATATCAACGCAATTATATGTATTTTTCAAGTAATAATGGGTTCTAATGGACTCCTAGATATCGATCCCACAGGGAAATTGGAAAATCCTAAAGTAAATTATGAAAATTATTTTATAATAAAAACAAAATAATAAAAGTAAAGTGAGAAATTGGAAAATTGAATACTCAAGTGAATGCTAATTAAAATGCAGATGTAAGATTACATAAATTAAACTGAACTAAATACTAAACTTTCAAAAGTAAAATTGGGAAAATTAAACAATGTTTTTGTTGTGACGGAAAGTTCAAATTTAATTTAAGAAAGCATCCTTCCCTTTTATAATGAGTATATGGATTGTGAAGAAATTAAAATCATTTGAAAATATATATAAAAACTTTTTTGTGTCAAATATGAGCAATCCTATACTTTACCCTCTTCCGAGTGCTATATAGAACATTGACTAATCTAGAGTTTGGTCCCTAATTTTGTGGTTAGGCTTGGAGGATACCGAATACCACTCTAGAGCTCCCACTACTCCCTCGCCTGAGGGCTAACAATATTGCATTAGTTTCCAATAAATTTTCCAATAAACTAAACCAAATTAGGGGTTTTAATCTATCACCTTAAAATCTCTAATTCTGCATCCAACAAAAGTATATTTCTCTATTTATTTTCATCCAGTCTCATGGATGACATACTCTCCCCTGAAATCAAATGTGAGTCTCCCTATGTTGTAGAAATCATCTCTCTTACGAACATATGTTTCTCAACAAGTTTTAACATTTCAATTGGCCAAATTCAAAAGTAAATGAAGATTGGAGTTCAAATCATCACAAATTATTATCATTTAATAATATAGAAAACAAAATCTATTCTTTACAAAACCATACCTTCAAAGTAGGGAGAGGAAGGATACGACAAAACACGAATTTCATATATAAAAATTAGTTTACAAAACAAAAGAAATAAAAATAAAACTTATCTCACGATCATTCCCAAGCAAATCTCTAGAAGTTCTCTCCAAGCCTTTCTCTCTTTACAATCACTCCCAATTCTCTCTTAGAAAAGTAATGAAGAAGAAATCTCTCACCTTCCCTCTCCTCTTACAAACCTAGAAGAAAATCTCCTCTTCTCTCTCTCTAACTCTCACGCCACAGGCCCAAAAGCCTCTTCTTTTCGTCCCCCTCTTTAGCGTCTTCATGTCTTCTTCTTTTATTTTGGGCTTCCTTCTTTGGAAAAGAATTCAAAATTCCCTCAAAAAATTTCTCCAAAAGTCACAGTCAACTCTTTTGAATTCAAAAGATCTGTCATTTGATCCAAGAGTCATATCCCTTCATAAAAGAACCTTCCAAAGTGTCTAGATGCATTGAATTACTTCAACAGGTGTGTAGAGAAAATGTCCTTTTGAAATTTGTGCAAAAATTTGTCTTGAACCACCTTAATTTAAAAAACTCATCCCTGGCGCATCATGCGCCGATTTGACGCATCATGCACGCCGATTTGACGCATGATGCGCCAGCTCTCTGGATTTTGGCACATCATGCGTCAATCTAGTGCATGATGCGTCAGAATCCAAAATTGGTTATTTTTGCTCCAAATTTCATCCTTTTGTCTTTTTTGCTCCAAATGCCTAAAAATGATATACCTACATCATAAAAATGATATACCCCTTCTTTAAAGTTCAATATCACCAAAAATAATCATAAAATAGGTACTTAAAATATTATATTATTTTGGTGTATCAACTATCACTACAATACTACTTCTACTCCTAACCTAAAATAATTAACTAAAATACTTAGTGAAAATCAGAAAGTGGCGTTTAATATGTTAAAAGTACCCTTCCTCATGCAATTAAAAATACCCTTCCTCATGCAATGAAATTAGTGACATGTGTAAAAGTAAAACAAGTAGTGAAAAAGATTATGACAAATAGAAGTAATTATATTCTTTACCCTTGCTAGAGATGCTATAAAGAACATTGATTAATCTAAAGTTTGAATAGTTTTGAAGACAGGCTAGGCAGGGAAGATACCAGCTCTCACTCTAGAGTTCCCTCTTATCCCTCCACCTGGAGGCTAACATCTCACATCAAAACCTAAAATAATAGACGAAATTAGGGGGCTTTAGTCTGTCCCTCTAAGGTACTCTAATTCTACACCCATTAAAGATTATTTCCATATTTATTTGCACTCAAACATATGGACTACATTCTCATCCACACAATCTTATGTGATTCTACCATAGTTGATTGAGACAATACCATCACAGATCTTACATGTTCTCACAACAAATTTTAAAATTTAAGTTGATCAAGTTTACATGTAAAAGTAGAACAAAGTAAAAACATCACAATATATTCTCACTCTACTCAATTCTATATCCTACACATGCATACTAAGTCATTGTAAGAGGGAACAGTAAAGAAAACTACTCACTACACATCGAGAAACAACAAGAACCTTTCATTAAATAAGAATTTAAAACCATACAAACAAAGTACTAGATTCAAATTAAAATACAATGAAATTACTTATCTTTTATGGAAATGAAACTCTCCTTATATAGCCAAATCAATTTCCTTACAATCCTCTCCAAGAATAAAGTGAAAAGAAAAGAAGAAATCTCTCACTCTCTCTCTTTCTCTCTCAATTTATCGCCCCACTTGGGGCTCACACACAAGCCTTATTCTTCTTCTCCAAGCCTTCTTCTCCTCTTCCAAATAGTTCAAGGGTCCATGAGTCGTTTTAGAAACATTTCCAAGCCTTATTTATAATTTCATAATAGTTCTTAAATGTCTCTTAAAAAATGTTCATATTCATTGAATCTTCCAAATTGTGCCTCAAGTGCCTCTTCAAAACTCCATATAACCACCCCAAATCCTGCTAGAAATTATCTTTTATCATTTCCAATGAATTTCCCAAGAGACACATGAAGCACCACTTAAAAAGTTGTCCAAATTCGATGTATATTCTAGAAGATATGTCGAAAACCATTTTAGGCGCTTAAGCACCGATATTTGGTGCTTAAGCACCCTCCTCTCTGTATGGTGGAACCTAAGTGCCACTTTAGGTGCTTAATCACTCGGCACAATCACTTAAGTGTCCTGTTTTGGCCCCCATGGCTCCAGTGTGCCCCGGTTTGACCTGATTTGCTCCTGTTTGCTCCGTTTTGGTCCATTTTTGTTCCTTTTTCTCCAATCACTCCAAATTCTTCAATTTCATGTATCTACAACCAAAAAAACACAAAAACATACCTTTAAAGTACAATATCATTATAAAAAATAACATAAAAATAGTCATTTTTAGGCACATTAGCTAACCTCGTCAGCCTTGCCGGATTCTTCTCACCTTAGCGGCGTCGTATTTTTGCTGGAGTAGAAAAATGAGAAGAAGATTCAAAACTTGGGATTTCCGTCCATATCTCCTTTTCTTTGGACACTCAGTGCGGATAAGCCGACATCCGCTACTTCATTTCCTTGCATTTCTGGCGACCAAACACCTCGCTAAACCACCCCAACGTTATTGGACAATGAGCATCGTGAGCATCAACATCATTTGGGAGGGTAAGAAGGACTTCTACCTAACGTGCAAGCTTTTGCTAGAATTCTTTAGGCTTTGTACAAACCACACGATGGTATAACCCCTCTTTTCCTTCACATTTTACTTCCTAGCTTGACTTGGGTTGTAGGTGTGATAGGCGTGTGTG
>NW_018251071.1:0-7177 GCF_001263595.1 Phalaenopsis equestris | reverse complement strand
TCACCCTCCATTATTCCAGCTTGTCTCATTTTCTTCACTGTGTTTAGTTCCCTTTCTAGCTCGCTATCTCGCTCTCTTTCCATCTTTCTATTCTCTCCCTCTCCTGCTTTCTTTCACTCTCCTTTCTTTTACACTATGTTTCTTTCTCTCTCTCTCTCTCTCACTCTCTTTGTCCCTATTGCTTTCCATCTCTCAGATTTGCTCTCACTATTTCTCTCTAACTTTCACTCCTTCTCCCTCCTTTCACTCCCTCTCCCTCCCTTTCTTTCGTTTTCTTATCCCTTCTCTCTCTCTCCCTTCCTTTACATCTCTATGACTCACACCCTCCATCCCTCCCTCAGTTCTTTCTCTATCTCTCTTGTACCCTATGCCATTCTCTCTCCATCCCGCTCTTTCATTCTCTTACATCATTTTATTTTCTTTCTATATGTCTGTCATTGTTTCTCTTCCATTATCGCTTCTTATCCTTTCAATTAACGTTCACTCTTACTCCCTCACTCTCCTACTCTCTTTTTTATCACTTTATGTTAAATTTTCTTATCTCTTACTCTCCCGTCCTCTACTCCGTTCCTCTCTCCTATTTCTCTTGCTCCTTTCACTCTTTCTATCCATATCCAACACTCTCTTTCTCTGTCTCTCACTTCACATTCTCTCTCGTCATACCATGTCTCTGTTCACTCTTCCCACACTCTCACTTCTCTCTCTTTCAATCTATCTCCATCCCTCAATTCCTTTCGCTCTCTTCAATTTCACTCACTCTTGCTCCCCCCTCTTACTCTCTATTCTCATTTTTGCTCTCTATTTATCTATTCTAATGCTTTCTCTTCACTCTCCTCTCACTCTTTCTTTCTCTATCCCTAATTATATCTCGCTCACTTTTTGTCCTATTTTCTCTAGCTCTCTCACACACACTCCCTCGATCTCTCTTCTCCTTTCTTCCCTCTCCCTCCCAGTTTATTTCTCCATCTCGCTCTATCTCTCTCACACTCATTCTCTTGTTGTCCCTCCTTCTCTCTCTTCTATCCCTATTATCTCTATTTATCTATCTCTTTCTCTCCCTCACTTGCTCTCTCTCTCCTCTCTCTCTGTTCAATCTCTCTCACATCTTCCTTCTATCTCTCTCCTTCATAATCTCTCCCATTTTGCTCTCTCTCTCTCTCTGTCACTCTTCTTCTATCTCACTTTCTTACCCTCTTGCACTTTATATCTCTCTTGCTCTTTCATTTGTTGCTCTCTATTATCGCTCTTTCATTTGTTGCTATCTGTTATCGCTCTTTCTTCTGTCTCCTGTTATTCCAAACAGACTTTCCCACTCTCTCTCTCTTCTATGGCCCCCCCACTTCTATCTCTCCCCATTTACTCTCTCTCATTATTTCTTAATTTCTCTCACACTCAACACAGTTTTTCTGCCACTCTCCATTTCTCTCTCTCTCTTTCTCTCTTTCTCCGCTCTCTCACTCACTTTATTTCTCTCTCCCTCTCTCCCTCCCCCTCCATCTCTCTCTAACTTCCCTCTTTATCTCGTCTCTCACTCACATCACACAAACAACACTCTCTCTCTATAACTCCCACTTTTGCTCTACCTTTCTCCTATCCATCTTGCTCTCTCTCTATTTATCTATCTCATTCTCTTCATTTTCCTCCTATTCTCCCTCTCTCCCCCTCTCTCTTATTCTATGTTCCCTCACACTCTTCCACCTAATCTTCTTTCACCTAATCTTCACTCACTCACTCTTCTCTCTCTATATTTTTCTTACACACACACATTCTCTCTTTCTTTCATTCCTTCTCTCACTAAAATTTCTCTCTTTTTAATCACTCTCACTCCCACCCTCTCCCACTTGATCACTTACTCTCTCTTCAATTTCTCTCTTCCCACTCCTATTCCTCTAACCCTCTTTCTCATGTGTTCTCTCTCACTACATCTCACCTACTCTCCCCTCCCTCCTCACTCTTTCTTCTCTCTATTCTTCTCTCTATTTCTCTATCACTCTCTCTCCCATCTCTTCATTATGACTCACACTCCCTCCCTCCCCCTCTCTTTGTCACTCTCTCTATTGCTTTCTCTCTAAATTTCTTTTTTGTCACTCTTTCTGACACTTTCTTTCTCAATCTTTCTATATTGCTCTCCTTCCCTTTCTCCTCTCCTTCTTGCTCTCCTTCCCTTTCTCTTGTTCAATGGATCACACTTGCTCTATGTTTCCTCTCTCATTTCTCTACCCTCATCTACCTCTCATTAATTCTCACTTTCTCTCACATATCTAATTTCGCTTCTCCCTCCTTCCCCCATCTCTCCCTCTATCTCCTTATCTTTCACACATTTGTTGTTTTTCTTGTTCTCTCTTACTCTATCTTTCCTCATTGTTTTCTCCTTTTATTGGTCTCCTGCTCTCTCTATCTCTTTTTAATTTCACTCACTCTCTCACTCCCTCCCTCTTTCTCTTTATTTTTCCCTCACTCCTTCTCTCTTTATTTTCCTCTCGATCTTTCTCTCCCTTTCTCGTTCCCTCTATTTTTCTCTTTAATTTCATTCTTGATCCTCTCTCTCTCTTTCTCTCAATCTCTTTACCCCCCTTTCTCAGTCTCTCTTCACATGTTCTCCCTCCCTCTCACTTCCATCTCTTCATTATTACTGATACTTCCTCCCTCCCTCTCTCATTATTGCTCTCCTTTCCTTTCTCTTGTTCAAGAGAAAGAGGGCAAGAGTGATTTAATGGAGAGTTTTGTAGAAACTCATAGAAAAAGAAAATGGGTTAGTGAATAGAAAGTGGTCATGGAGTGAGAGAGAGTGAGAAAGAGGAAGAGAGAGCATGAGAGTGATCAAGAAGAGATAAGAGAGAGATAAAGAGGGAGAGGGAGTGAAAAAAGAAGAGGGAGAGGGAGGGAGGGAGGGAGAGTAAGAAAGGAAGAGAGAGGAAGATAGAGAAAGGGAGAAAGTGTGGGTGTGAGAGAGGGAGCAAAAGATAGAAAGAGATAGAGTGAGTGAGAGGGTCAAAGCAAGAGAGTGTGGTAGCGATGGAGACAGAAGAAGAGAGTGGGAGTAGGTATGGTGTGAGAGAGAGAGCAATAAGGAGAGGTTGGGAGTGCAAAAGAGAGCAAGAGATAGAGGGAGATGTATCAAAAGAGTGAGGGAAGCATAGGGATATGAATCAAGAGAGATTAAGAAACGAGATTTAGAGAGATAAAAGGTGGCAGAAGATAAGTATATATAGTGGGAGAGAGCGTGAAGGAAAGAGAAGGAGAGAGAGTGAAAATGAGCGCAGAAAGAGGGAGAGTGGGCAATTGAGAAGAACGAGCAAGGGTAGAAGAGGTGGAGAGAGGTGGAGAGATTAAGGCTAGGGAGAGAGTGAGGAGCAAAAGAGAGGGATAGAGATGATCTACAGAGAGATAGAGAGAGTGAGAGGTAAGAGAGGGAGGAGAGAGAATGAGACTGACTTGAATAGAGTGAGATATAACTAGAATTATGTAGAATGAGAGAGAGGGTGAGAGGAAAAGGTAAGTGTGGGAGAAAAGAGGAGGGAGAATGTATGAGAAGAGAGAGAGAGAAATACTGAGAGGCATAGAAAGAGAGAGAGAGAGAGCAAGAGAAGGAGGGAGTAATAAGGAGCGAGGGTGAGAGAGATGAGGAGAGTGGGACAGAGCTAGAGATGGAATGGAAAGAAAATGAAGATTGAGCTAGAAAAGGAGGAAGAAATAGTGAGAGAGATGAGAGAGAGAAAGAGGGAGAGCGCTAGAGAGAGTGAGAAAAAATAGTGAGAGGGAGGTAGAGCTAGAGGGACAGTGAGAAAGCAAGAGAAAAAGAGAGATCAAGACGAGTGAGAGAAGGAGAGGAATGGTGAGAGAGTTAGAAAGAGAAGGGAGGGAGAGTGAGTAATAGAGAGGGGTAGAGAGAGAGTGAGAATAGAGAGAAGAGAAGGAGATCAGGAATGATACAGAGTGGGAGGAGTAGAAGAAAAAGAAAAAAATAATTAAGGGGGAGAGTAAGGCAACAAGGAATAGATGGGACAAATGAGACAAAGAAAGCGAGAAAAGCAAGAGATAACTATAAGAGAGAGAGGGTGAGAAAATGGTTTAGTGAATGAGAAAAGGAGAGATAGGAAGACCAAGAGAGAGAGTGAGAATAAAAAAGATATGAGCACAATAAAGAGATTGATAGAGAGAGGAAAGATAGCGAGAGAAGAGATAGTAAAAGGGAGAGAGAGAGGGAGGGAAAGGGCGTGGGAGAGAAAATGATGAAGTGAGAGATAGTAAGAGAAATAAAGAAGGATATGGTGAGAAAAAGAGCTAAATAGAGGGAGAACGAAACTGAGAGAATAGAGAATGACATAAAGTTTGAGAGAGAGCAAGAGTAATGAAGTAAGAAATCAAAAGAGCAAGGGAGGGATAGAGAAAAGAAAGAGGGATAGAGTGAGAGGGAGTGAGAGAAGGACTGAGCGATTTTGGAGAGAGAAAGAGAGAAAAAAAGAGAGAATGAGACATAAGAAATGAGGTAGGGAGGGAGAGAGAGAGGGGTAGATAGAGAGGGAGAGGGACAAAGGGAGAGAGAGGGTGGGAGGGATGGGAAGAGAGAAGAAAAAGGGAAGGTGATAGGATAAATAGAGAGTGCAAATAAAAAAGAGAGTTAGAAAACAAGAGCGGGAGCTACAGAAAGAGGAAGATAGGGGGTGAGCATGAGTGAGAGAGAGAGAGTTAAAGGTAGAGAGAGGGAGAGGATAAAGGTAGAGAGTGGAGCGTAGAGAGAGCAGGGGAGAGATAAATTGTGAGAGAGGATGACACAGAGAGGGAGAGAGAAAGAAGAGCATGAGAGTGAACTAGAGAGAAGAGAGAGCAAGAGCAAGAGATAAAGTAAGAGTGAGTGAAAGGGTAAGAGTGTAAGAGAGGTGGGGGAGAGAAGAGAGAAAGATGAGTAGAGAAAGTTGGAGAATTAAAGAGGGAGGTAGATATATCAATAGATGGAGAAATACATAAGAGATATGACAAGAAGAGAGAGAGAGTGCAAGGGGGTGGGAGTTGGAGAATTAATGAGGGAGGTAGAGAGAGATAAAGAGAGAGATAAAGAAAAAGAGAGACTTATGCCAAGTGATAAAGGGAGAGAGAAAAATGATAGAGGGAGAGAGAAAGGTTAGAGAGCGATGTTGAGATTAAAGAGTGGGAGAAAGAGAAAGAGATGGAGAGAAAATATCAAGACAGAGAATAGAGAGAAGAGAGATAGGGTGAGAGGGAGGGAGAATAAGGTAAAGAGGGAAGGAAAAAGATGAAGGAGGGAAGGAAGGAGAATGAGAGGGAGAAAGAAGGAGATAACTATCTAGTGAGTAAACATGGAAAGAATGGCGACAGAGAGGGCAAGAGAGAGCAAGGGAGATAGAGAGAAAGAAAGAAAGGGAAGGTAGAGGTAAAGATAGAGGGCTAGAAGGAGTGAGAGAGAAAGAGGAGAGTGAAGAGAGGAAAGAGAGAGAGGAAGAGTGTGTGAAATAGTGAGCAAGAAAGACATAGAAGAGTAAGAGATAGAGAGCGATAGTGAGGGAGAGAGAGTGAGAGAGTGGTAATGAGAAGAGATAGGGAGAGAGAAAGAGAGAGATAGAGGGAGACAAAGAAAGAGAGATATATGGAGGGAGGGAGAGAGACAGAAGGATAGAGTGCAAGAGATGGTGAGTACGTTGAAGATAAAGTGAGAGAGAGTTATAGAGAGGAGATAGATAGAGTGAAGGTGAGGAAGGGAGGAGAAGGTGTGTGAGAGAGAGAGAAGGAGAGAAAGAGAAGAGAGAGAAGCTATTGGGAGATAAAGAGAGTTAAAAGAAAGAGGAGAGTGAGAGAAAGAAAGAGAAAGGAGAGGGATGGATAGAGAGAATGATGAATGAGAATAAGAGAAGTAAGCAAGGATTAGAAAGAGAAGAGAGAGTGACGTAAAGAATAGAGTGAGAGAAGTAGAGAGGAAGATACAACGAGAGAGAGGAGGGATTGAGAAAGGGAGTGAGATAAAAGAGGGAGCGAGAAAATAAAGAGAGTGAGAAATATGAGGGACCACTCTAGAGTGAGAAAGAAATAGAGAGAGGTGGAGAGAAAGAGGAGAGGTAACAATAAAGAGAAACAGAGATGGAGTTGGAGAGATAGTGAGTGAGAGAAAGAAAGAGTGAGAGAGAGAGTAAGAGGGTGAAAAAGTGAGGGTAGGTTGAAGGAGGGTGTGAGAAAGGTAAGAAAGCATCAGAGAGAGGAAGAGAGCTAGAGAAGATGAGTGAAAGAAAAGTCTGTTTGAGTGAGAAGAGAGAAAGATCTAGATAAAATGAGAGAGAGAGAGGGCGAGCTAGTGAAAACATAGATTTGGAGAGAGTGAACTAGCAAGTGAGAGAGCAAGAAAGAAGAGAGGGAGAAAAAAAAGAAGAAGAGAGATAAAGAGAGGGCGGAGGAAGAGAGAAAGGAGAGAAAGAAAAGAGAGAGAGTGAGAGATAGAGAGGATGAGATAGCAAAGAAAGAGAGAGAAAGTGAGAGAGAGAGAGGATGATTTAGCAAATAAAGAGAGAAAGAGAGAGGGAAGGGAGGAAGCGTCGGTGGTTGAGAGAATGAAAGAGAGTAGAGAATGGTGATTGAGAGAGGGAGATATGGAGAAAGAGAAGGAAATAAAGATAGTAGGTGAGAGAGAGTGTGAGAGCAAGAAATAGGGGGAGGGGTAGAGAGAAAGGGTGGGAGGTAGAGAGAGGGATAGAAAGTGAGCAAGAAAGATATAAAAGAGAGAGATTAAGAGTGAGAGAGGGATAATGGGAGGGAGAGAGTGATGGAGAGTGAGGGTAGAAAGTCAGATAACAAAAAATAGTGAGGAATATATTTAAAGTATTCAAGATGGAGAGAAAGAAAGAGAGCGATAGGTTGAAAGATTGAGTCAGAGGGAAGGTAAGAGAGAGAAAGAGAGAAAGTGACTACAAAAGCTAGATATATAGATAGATGAAAAAATACTCAAGATATATGATAAGAAGCGACAGAGCAAGAGGGGAGAGAGAGCTGGAGCAAGAGGGAGGTAGTGAGAGTGTTATAGAGAGATAAAATAGAGGGAGATAGAAAGAAAGAGGGATTGATGCCAAGAGATAGAGGAAGAATGAGAAATAAGAGTGAGAGAGAGATAGAATGGGGGAGAGTGAAGTTGAGACTACTGAGTGGGAGAAAGAGAAGGAGATGGAGAGAGAAA
>NW_018251070.1:222070-240231 GCF_001263595.1 Phalaenopsis equestris | reverse complement strand
TTAAATATTTGTAACTGAATAGTACATGTTTTGGCTTTGTAATCATCATTGGCATTGTTCAAAATATTTGCTCCTGTCACTGCTTCGTTTTCTTAACTGCCAAGCATGAACATTTGATATTCATTCGGTGCGCCCATAATCATTCGACCAACTGAGTAATCTTTGACAGATTGAATGGTCTTCATTTGCCTTTTTCGAGGAGACCAATTGCGAATATATTTTGCCAAAGGCAAAATTATTTCATCGGACAGAGGGTGTATCATTGTAATCTGACAAGAAACCGGCTTTCAGTCAATGTGTCTATATTGAATAGCATTCATTCAGTCAAATGTTGACCTTTTGTAATGGCGAATGTTGGTTGAGAGAATTTTTCATGGTCACGGTGTACGTTGGGTCGGTCTGTATTTTCATTTGGTCGTCTTCATAGGCCAATTGACAGCATGGCAAATGTCCTAACACGAATCCTCTTTATATGTTCCAAAGTTTCTTCTCGAGATTTTGGCAGGCATGTTCCTGATGTATATAATTAGTTCTCTGATTATCTTTCTTCTTTGAAAGTGACACATGTCATAAGAATAAGAGAGCTAAATAATGATTGTTCACATAACAAGAAATAAATAATGACAATAATTATACTTCCTTGATTTTTGTGGCCCTTTTTTCCTATAAATAGAGAGCTAAGAGCATTTTTATTTTTTCCATTACCCATATCCTTTACTTGTCAGTAGGTCATTTAAGTGAATGAGTATGTCAAGTGCTAAGAAACTAGAAAGTGAGGAAGCTTTGATGAAAGCCTTTGGGCTTCCTGCTTTTAGAACTTTCCCTTTTGAAGATGAAAGAAAAATGTAACACAAATGTTCCACTCACTCATTAAGAAACAGGAAGATGAGTAAGCTCGATCGACTAAAAAGAGGAAAATAGATGAGAAGAAGATGGTTGGCACCAAAAGGCTGGCTGAAGGAACCAAACCAGTTAAACAACTGACCACAAAAATGCCTCGTGTAGAATAGGCTAGGGAATTGTCTGATTCAACAATAGACTCATAAAGAGAAAAGTGTTGGCTCCTACACCAATTCTTTAGCGTCTTACCCAACTACTATATTGAGAGAAGGAATCCTCGGTGGTGGTCATGTTGTTCCAACACCAGATTCCACTCTGATTCACTCTCCAAATCTAATTATTGCTCATGTCGATGCTCCACCTCGGGCAAATGATCCCCCTCGATGTTTAGTTGAAGAGGCTATCTGAAACAATGAACCACCAGCAAAGGATATTTTTCCTCTGCCATTGACTCAAGGGAATCCTCATTATGGTATGCCTCCTCTCATTGCAGAGAACTTCAATACATCAGAAATAGAGTGCATGATTGGTAACTTAGCTTGTCTGTTTCATCCAACCTTCCAATTTATCATTGTAACATATGCCCACCTACTATAAGGGAAACAATTGATATCATTGACTCCCAACCCATAGAGTCGGTGTGTCAAATCAAACCAAATAAGTTGGTCAGTACTTCTGGTGAGGTTGCAGCCACCACATTTTCTCTTATGATCCTAACTCCTCTTTCAGCCAATTCAAATAGGGATATTGAGAGCCAAAGGGGTCTCTTAAGTCTTTAGTTTGTCGTATGAATGATATTGTGGACTCTTTTTCTTGGGCTGCAGTTCTCTAGCAGGTGTGGAAGGAGATGGTAGTCGTTTATGAAGACGTGGAGGCTCTTTGTACCCATGTGGCAGAAGTGGAAGTTCTCTGGGCCAAGATTGCATATATGAAATCTCTTTGGGCCCAAGTTGTGGATGTGGAGGTTCTTTAGGACAAGTTTACAGATATGGAATTTCTCACAACCAAGGTGGCAACTTTAATGGATTAACTGCCTAAATTTTGGGTCACAGTTCAATCTCTCATGTACGCACTGAGGAAGAGAAGATAGAGAAATAAAAGTTTGGTGGGCATGTGTTGTACATGAGTTTGATGAACCGAGGATTAGTCCTACCCAAAGCGACGAACTAACTAGCTATAAAATATTTCTTTTTATAAATAAAAATTCTTTATAATTTAATCATCATTATTTTTCTTGCCTCACCTTGAAATGATATCTTGACGAAACTTAATGTGGCATTTCAGATTCAACAAGGGACCTATATAAAGGTTTGAATGGATGTTAAGCAAAACTTCTGCTTTTTTTTGTTTTTGGCTACCCTTAGGTCATTTTATTTTCAAAGCAAAACGGCTCCTAAATTTTTTTATCTGATTTTTTACTCCGTTAGATCTTCTAAATGGTCTATCCTTATTGTGTTTGAGGTTAGGTTGTTAGATAAGACTTTTATTTATGACATAAGTGTCGTTTTGGAGTAAGTGGATGTAGATGACCAGGCTACTGAATACCTGGGCGATGCTTAATCTCTTACTAAGACTAGTTTTATTGTGGGCTTCAACTGCCCTTATGTACAGAGCTCTACTATATTTTCAACTTCTATGGCGTGATACGAGCCCGAATGGAGTCAAATTTATATGCCTAGGCGATGATATATGTGATTTACTTGAGCAAAAGAGGTGTTATTTAGTCTAAAGAACTATTTTTGCATATGTTCTCTCTTTGATTTGAGTTAGACGGGTATGTGATTTTTGGCACTACTCTAAATTTTCATTTAATCAATCTGGAGAACAAGACAAAGGATTGGAAGCTCAAGTTCTTGAAGAGTTCCTGTGACGAATGAAGTATCTCAACTAAAGCCACATGAGGTTTGTATAAAAAGAGTAAAATTGTTTCCCCTCAGCTAAAAGCAATATAGCAGGTCATTCTGGGCTAAGAATTATCGGTGGTCCAATACACTAACCCTTAATTGTAAATCGGATGTTTAATCTGAGAGAATATGGGACCAACCTTTGGTATACCTAGTGATTCGGTGATCTACAATTATAATTTTAAAATATATTTAATAAATTTTATAACTAGAGATTTATAATTATTATGCACAAAACACTAGGTAATAATGTAAGTGCACGTATCGTTCATGTAATATAGAACTTTCTTTAGTCAAGAGTATTGAACCCATAAGGAACCGCAGAAGATGATCACTTTAGGTGAAGTTCTATTCTACTACTATAAAGTCCTAGTTTGATTGTTGATAAAGGTAGTTTTTCTATCACTACTCCTAAGTTACAATTTTAATCCAATGTTAAAACTTATATAGAGAAATCAATAAGGTGAAATTCAATATTGATAAAAAGAACTTTTCTCTTGTGAAAAATTAAGTAGGTTGTAGGTTTGAACTTTAAGAATGAAAATAAAGTAGTGACAAAATGAGCATATGTATATCTACCCTCTCCTAAGTTAAAGTTATGATTAGTTCACTAATTAGTTATTTTCTTTTGGCAATTGTGTCAGTTGGTGCCACATATAGGCTTCCAATATCTATATGCCTCGCATGTTACCCAGAAAGCTCTAATGAGAACCTCCAAGAATAATTATCTCCCTAAATTTGCACAACCACCTAATTACTTGTTTCATAGTTAAATGGACAATTTGAACAATCTCATGTTGATTCGCTGCCACTCACGAACAAGTCAAATGAGTCACAACAAGTTTTAACAATTTTTATGGCCAGTATGATATGTATATTAAGTCTAGGAGAACATTAATCACATTTAAAATTAAGATTTATTCTTAAATTTCAACACCCTACACTTACTACCAAATCATCACAAAAGAAAAGCACAGAATCTCTGCTCACAATGCATGATAAATTCAATAGAAAACCTCATGAAACAAAACAATTAAACTAAATATGTGTTGTAAAGGATCACAAGGCAAACAAATAATCTCTACATAGCAACACAAGTTCACTAAATACATTTTTACTGGATTATAGTGCAATCAAAACATATAATACTTAGCTTTAATCTCTGAGATCCTTCCATCAAAGTTCTCTCCTACTCCTTGCATTTGCTGATACAATCCCTTACAATTTCTCTCAATTTTCTTTAAAAATCCCTCTAAATTAGTGGAACCTTACTACTAATATGGATTTCCTGAAGTCCTTGGGGAGTTCCAGGCCTTGGAACTTCATCCCCACGTCCTCAAATGGCAGAAAATTACTCTTTCCATCATTCTAAACCATTAAATAACTCACAGAAAACTGCTCCAGAAAATTCTGGCACTTATGCTCTAGAAAGTGGCACCTAGGAGCCACCTTTTGTATTTCCCGGTGGGGTTCTAGCACCTAGGTTCCAGGAAGTGGTGCCTAGGCGTTTCCTACTACTCTCAATATTGCTCGAATTGCCTCATTTTGCTATAGTTTTTATCCAATTAACTCCAATTGTTCTTCCTATTATTCCTACAAAAAAACATAAAAATACCTTCCTTTAAAGTGCAATTTCATTCATAAATAATTGTAAAAACTATAAAAAATTAAGCATGCTAAAAGATATAATAAAATCCCCAAACATAAATGTTACTTGTCATCAAGTAACACTACAAGTTTAAAAACTAAATCTCTTGCTTTGAGGTAGTGGATTTCATTAAGATTTTCTATAATCTTTCTTTAGGAATATCATAGTACAACATAGGAGAAATCTACTGAATTAGACTAGAACTAGTGTTTAAGATTATTTTGTATACACCCTAGGAATACTAATTATTTATCTATTTAAAAAATAATTGTAACTTGTTAAACTTTGGATTCCTATAAAGTATAAAAGATTGAATTAAAGCACTCAAGTAGAAAGATTTAAGCTATACTTTTTTCAAGTAAACACAAGTTTACTACAGTATCTAATTTTTATCCTTTATGAAGTTTCAAATGAAACCAATTTTTAGTTAGGCTTGCCCTCAAGCTTCTCCTCACTTCTTATTTTTTTTCTTTTTAGGATCTTTTTCACTTCTTTCTATTTTTGTGAGGATTATTATATCTGGATATGCATTTAATGGTTTTGAATTTCACTATCCTCTTTCAAAACTAATACTTATAGCTATCTTACACTTATTTCAGAAGGAGGCATTAGTTTTAAAAAAATTGTAGAAAATTAATTTTTTTAAATATGTAATTCTAAAAACCCTAGTTTTTTTTTAAATAAAATTCTTTCCTACTATAAATACTAAAATCATTTTCTTATTGTTTCCTACAAAATATCTTAACCTTAGAATATTTTTTTTCAAAAATTTCACTAATTCTTCTATGGTATTCCTTATGATCAAATCTCATAGTATCCTAAGAAAAACACTACATACCGCAACTCATGTACAGTGTTTTTATTTAATAAAGAGTCTACTGAGGACAAATAAAGCTTAAGCGTTTAAAATGTTCCCCCCCCCCCCCCAAACTTAAGTTTTAGCATATATGGCATTAAGAATAAGAAATATAAGGAGGAAGAAAAATTAGAGCTTAGAAATACAATCTATCACAAGTGTCTATCAGAAATACTTTTCATAGATTATTCAAGATAGATTAGTATGCAACGGAAAGTAAATCTAACCTACACATGTTATAATGAAAACTAAACTAAAAAGAAAGTCTAATTAAATTGTAGATAGTATCATTGGAGTAATAAAAAGTACTAACAAGAATTTTTCTAATTATTACATCATGAATGAATAGTGACAAATATCAGTTTAGCACATTAAAATGATAATATATTAGCAACCAAGTAATAATAGAAAAGACCAAAACTTCCTACATACTCTGATTTTAATTTGGGTCAACCTAAAATGAACATTTTAATCTCCCCAAAGTCCTAAATTACTCCAGTAGCACATTCACAAACACAAAAGATAAATGAGGTCAATTTTTCCTAAAACTCATCACTTATCCAAACCTTAGTCTCAATTTCTAATGGAATGAAAACATTGAAAAATTTGGTGCTTTTACAAATTGTTTAGGGTTAAACCTGTGGGCAAGATTATCTCTATTATAATGACTCATGTATTGTCAACCTCAGGCTTTACCTCAACCCTTAATATGAACCAAATTGTCAACCTCAGGCATTACCTCAACCCTTAATATGAACCAAAAAGTTTATAGCTTTTACTCATCTTCATGTTACTTATCAAGTAAGTTCTTAACCCTACTCAATAAAAATAAGGTCATATAAATTAAGTAACAGAATTGAGATGGACCTGACATTTGACCAAACTCAACACATCTCTTGTGAAGCTCAAGTTTGTTCGAGAACTTAGTTGTAGTGGACTCGTTAATCCTACTACTACAGAGAACATATCTAAGTATAACCATGTCAAGAAGTTAGGAATTCACCTCTGTCTTGACATATCAGCAACTCAGCTATTGAATCTTACACATAATTATCCAAGATCACTGTCAATTGTAATAATTCATGAACATCATACACATATCATTCACACTCACTAACAATCACACCAACAAAGATAACCATGGGGTGCCTTCCACAAAGCACTTGGTTTAAAGTCATCAGTCAGACGAATCTAAGAATTATTCATATTTGACTTGTACAGTACCCTTTTCCTTAGGGTTCACCTTAGTGTTACTAAGAATAATTCTTTGAGGATGATTGGTAAGTGTAGAAGCAATCTACCCTAATTACTTTTCTATATTCTTAATCACAGTTCCTTGTTTATTCAACTGACTTCTCATTTGAATTATAACCTCTTCCAACGATAACTTCTTCTCCTTAAATTGTGGCTTAGCATTAAATTCATAAGGATAAGAAGGTCTAAAGTTAGAATTGCTTTGGTTAATCCAATTGCTTGTTGGATTAACTAGATTATTTCCCCAAAATTGATATGTGTATGATGTTCATGAATATTAGATTCTTTCTTAAGGTTTACTCTCTCAGATGGCAATTGGAAGTTATTATTGGTTATTTCCTCGAAGAGAGAATAGGCCTCTTCCTAAGGTTTGGACATGAGAGACCCACCTACAGTAACATTAATAATCTCTCTTAAAGATTCAACTAACTCATTATTCAAGGTTTGTATAATAAGCCAATCAAGTAATGTGTGATGTGGAAACTTCCTAAGAAGTTTCTTAAATTGTTCCCAAGCCTCATAAATTGATTCACTATCATATTGACTAAACCATGTGATATCATTCCACAACTTAGCTCTTTTGGATGGTGGAAAATAATTAGCAATAAATTTATGAGAAAAATCTCCCCATTTTCTGATGCACCCTGGTGCTAATGAATTGAGCCACATTTTGGATTTAGCCCTTAGTAAAAAAATAAGAAGTCTAGGTCTAACAATGTCATTGGGGACACCATTATAACTAAATGTGTCATAGAGTTCTTTTTTTCCTAATCCTCTTAAAAGTTCTCTCTAGTTCTGAGTCGTATAGTTCAGGTCTACGGCTCCTGAACTACACATTCAATACTAAAGCTTTGACTACTATGATATATTTCTAATACTAAAAAATTTTATTGATTTCTTAGCTTTTCTTTTGAAAGTAAAGACACACAATATACAAATCACTTTATATAAACACTATAATTTCCAAATTTAAGTCTAGATTCAACTAAAATTCCCTTGAAAATTTCTTCTACCATTGTGATTCCACAGTAAAGGCGCTAAAAATTTAATCAAATCTCTCAGTATACCTAATGATTTAGGGTTTAAAAATTATAATTTTAAAATATATTTCATAGTATTTATAACTATAGATTCACCACTGTTAAGCATAGAATACTAGGTAAGAACACAAGTGCACGTATTATTCAACTAATATATGACTTTCTTTAGTCCAGAGTATCAAACCCATAGGGAATTACGAAAGACAATCACTTTAGGTGAAGTTCTAGTCTATTACTATAAGGTCCTATTTTGGAGGGTCGATAAAGGTGGTTTTTCTATCACTACACCTAAGTTATTATTTTAATCCAATGTTAAATCTTATCTAGAGAAAAATAATAAGGTGAAATTCAAGCTTGATAAAAAAATACTGTTCTCTTATGAATAATTAGGTAGGTTGTAGGTTTGAAGTTTAAGAATGTAAATAAAGTATTGAAAAAGGGAGCATATATCTGTTTACCCTCTCTTGAGTTATAGAAACATTTTGTTCAAATAATTAGTTATTTACTTTTGTCAATGGTGCTAGTTAGTACCACATATAGGTGTCGGCACTATTTTGTGTTGGAGGAGTTTCCCGTAAGAAGCTATGGGTCACCAGAATCGAAATCCCGTTGCCCGCTTCAGAAGAACGTTTTAATTTACATATATATTTAGTTTAGAAAAATATGAAATCAAACTGACCCCATATTTTTCATAGTTTAAATGAAAGAGCGTTGTACCTCAAATCTTGTATTTATCCCAAAGGATAAACACAAGACTTGAGGATGAGGCTCGATCAAATAATCTAAGAAAAATATGACGTCCGTTTGGTCAGTGAAACATTTGTATTTGCTGATAAGTTCCCCTATTTAATATAAAGGATTAAATAGGGTTTATATTAGGTCGGGTTCAGACATGCTTCTTATAAGGGCAAGCCCCTAAAGCTAATTACATCTTAGATGACCAAAGTCACCTAAGAAGACTCTCGATAAAAATCAGAAAAGATTATCTTCAGGGAGTTTCAAAGGATAGGACTTTTCAATGAGATCGGACGTAGAGGTGTGAAAGGGGATTGGTCCAAATTTGGAACATTTTGTTGTAGAGTCCAAAGGAGGAAGAACTAGGGGATGTCATGGATCCAGAGGAGAACCTCAGTGACTTCCTAAGCTCTCCTAATGTTTGGCTTCAATTTTGAGGAGAAATATTTAGTTTTTTCATCCTGCCAATTTTATTAGTTAGGGCTTACATTCGTGTGAAACTATCACATAAATAGCCTGGAAGATGTGAGGGTTTAGGTCGTGACGGACAACAACCTTGGAATCCTAAGACGAGTTACGGTTTATATTATATAGCAGGGCTATACAAAGGCCTAATGATAAGATGAGGATTTATGTTGCATAAGCAGGCAACCTCGAAGTCCTATGGCTTTGTTGTTTAAGTCTAAGGAAGGAAGATTGACCTAGGTAGGGAAGACAGGTTTTGCTGTTGAAGATGGTCATGCTGCTCACCATGCTAGCTCCAAGCTCCTTGCCGCGACGAGTTTGAGTTTTAATTGTGTCAAGTTATGATGTTAAATCAAGTGGTTCTATGGTTGAAGTTCCTTAAATTTTATGGGGGGCATGTTAAAGTTGATTAGAGCGACACCGGTTAGGATCCCACGGTTCCCTCGTTCAGGCACCACTATTTTCTATTGGATTGACTTAGTCCAAATGAACTTGCTAAACTCAACTTAATCAGTCCCATAATTTTATTTAGACCGTGGGAAGCCTCGTTAGGAACCGTAGGTTACCTCCTTTGAGGGGTTCTCGATCATCCGATAGAGACATCTTAATTTAGTTGCAATTTTAGTTTGGTATGATGTTTGTGATTAAATTTTGAGATGTTTTATATTTTGAATATTGTGGTGGTGAACTTTTTCTTGGTTGCTTTTAGTTTTGGTTTTGGTTTTGGTCTTGGTTTTGGCTATCCTGATAGTTTTAGTTTTCATGCAGGGCGACATTGTTTATCATGCAAGTTTGCAAGTATAAAAGTATGATATGAAAGTACAAGAAAGACAACATTGAAAACTGTAAAAGTATACCTGGCGAGTCTTCTCGTTCCACCACCTGAAACTCAAAATGCATGTTAAGGCAATTTATATGAGACAGGGAAGTAAAATTTTGACGACCTATCTAACCCTAGGTCATATCTTGGTGGGTCCTTAAGAGTTTAATTAAGGATGATGTTGTCAAGCAAAATATATTAAGTTTAGTAGATCTCTGATTTATTCAATAGATCTAGAGAAAGAAGTAGGTCCGTGCTACTCTCTTGCTGCCTAGTGAAAAATCTCGAGTTCTTATAGACTTATTATGTTGCCTAATAATTCATCCTATAAAACACCTTAATGCTCAACGAACATTGTTGTCTCAATTATCCCTAAGAGTAAGGTAATTATCAATTGTAATTTAATTTTAAAAATTATGTGGGTGAAGACTCTTAAAGAGATAAGTTAGTGTTATTGGAACACTTCACCAAATTTTGGTTATAATTGGGCTTGTAGTGTTTGAAAGGTGTTTTAATTTTAAATGATGTCTACTTTTCAAATCCTTATTTAAATGAAACTTAATTTAGCCTAAGTCACTACTAGGCCCTTAAGACCTAGGTGAGTGTTTTAATTAGCTTTGAAAAGATTAAGCTTTAGGTGATCATGATTCATGATTTGAAATTTATTTGAAAATCAAAATAAGGGTATTAAATTGATTAATTATTGACTTCAAAAGTCATACCCCAAAATCATGGGTTCATTTTATTTTAATAAACTTCTAAATTTTAATAATTTAGAAATTTATTAACGTATCTTTTCGATTAAGAAAGTGAGGTTGGTTTCTACTAATTATTTCTACTAATTACCCTCTTATGTTCCAAACATCCAAATTAAGATCGGAGGTTACCCATTTCGCTCTTTGAATTTAGCCTAAATGTTAATTAAGGCTAAATTTTTAAAATTACACATTTGCCCCTAAGGCTCTAACACTTCATAATTTGTCAAGTTCAATTAAAATGACTTTAAAATTTTTATCCTACCTTATTCATGGTTCAATTAAGACATCAGAGAAAAAAATATGATTTTTCAAAATTTAATTTATTTTATATAATTATTTTCATGCAAAAATAGGATTTGTCAAAGTAAATTCCTAAGTTGATCAAGGTAAATCCTAATCTTAAAATTTTTGCTAGAGATAGACCTAGAATAGAGAAGACTTTCAGGCTTAGATTAGAGAGGACTTTGGAGAAAATTCCATGATTTTTTTAATTTTATTTGAATTTTAAGAATTATTATAATTTTTGGGGTATTTATTAATTATAAAATAATTTAAATAAAGAAAATTAAGTTTTATATTTTTCAAAAATCTCCTTGAGGTTAGATAACTCAAAGGAGAAGATTTTATATTTTATTAAATTTTATTTGATTTATTGGAATTATTTTTAGTGAAAATTTATTTTAGACTTTAAAAATCATTTTTAAGCTTTAAAAATCAATATCTTTATTTAGAAAACCAGGAAAAATATTCCAATTTCTCCTAAGTACTTAGAAAACAATTTAGAACATTTCCATGAATTTTTTTATTTTTGAGTTTTTTAGGGATTTTTAATTATTTAAATATTTAAAATAGGCAAAAAATCAAATTTTTATTTTAAATATCATTTTAATTTTAGAAAATACTCATGATCATAGAGAACTCAAAAAAATAAGTTATATTTTAAATATTTAAAAGTATGTTTGAGTTATATTTTTTATTTTAAAAATCATTTTTATGCCAAAAGTGTTATTTATCTTTAAAAATCAACTTAAGTTATCACAACTTAAGTTATCAAATGAACTACTTAAGTTATCAAATGAACTAAAAATATTTTGGAATTTTTATGGTGAGTTTTCTGGATCCTAAAAAATAGTAGAGCTCAAAAATCAAGTCATTTTGTTTCTTGTATTTTTCAAAATTAATTATCTTAGTGATTTAGGGTTTGTGAAGATTAGGTGTATTTCGAATGACTTGGCTCATGAAAAATTTTTCCAAGGGTTTTCTGGTCATAGTAAACCTTCCAAAATTTTCTTAGATTTTTCCAAGCAACATGCAAATTTCCATGATTATTTTAAGCAAATAATGCAAATAAACTTGAAAAATGTGATTCTCTGTCTAGGGACCTTCTCTAACTTTGAAAAAATTAGAGAATGTTTCGCATCATAAATGCTACAACATGTAAAAAATTCAAGCTATGGTGATAGGTCTACATGCAAGGAGAATCAAAATTTTTAATTTAGTGTTTAATTAATTAAAAATAAAATATGCATCACATCCACTTGAAATTATTTCCACATTATTCTCCTCTTTTCACTGAGTAAGAGGGTATTTTTATTTTATTTTTGTGATTTTTCTACACCAAGATATGAATTTTTTAAGTTAGGGGTATTTAAATAAATAGGAAAAATCCCTATTTATCTATTTAAAAAGCGTGTGCTGAGTAGATCCTAGGTAGCTCCGAAGGCATGCGTGGTGCACTCTGCTTGGACGTTGCCATCCACGTAGCTGCTGACTCGACCCCCATTTTATGTTCCGAAGCGCTGTCCGGTTTGATTTCCTCTGTCTATTTCATACACGCTTGATTAAACGGCTCCCCGTCATCGTCCCCAATAGAGTGATCTCATGATCGTCCACACTAAAACCTTAAGATCTCAACCTAGACTCAATTAAATTACTTTAGGTTTGATCCTATGAACTTGTCTAAGTGAGACGAACACATCCATATGGTAATCATGCAATCAAATTAAGCCTAATTAAATGGAGAATCAACATCGGCTCGGAAGGAAAAGAAGTTTTATACCTTTGCTCTGAGAAGTGAAGCTTTGATCAGAGGGTCTCGGCACATTCGTTTTGACCTAAAGAGCCTAGGGATTGAGTCTCTTGTCTCGGTGTGAGGCCTAGATATGATTTTGATCATGAACAGATTTGGGTGTTGGTCTAGAGCTATGGTAGAGGCTCTATGAGAGGGGAATTTGATGGGGCTTAAGCTTCTTTCACTTTTGTGAAGGTGTGGGTGAAGTTAATTTAAGTTTGGTAGACTGTGGAAGTGTATTGGGCTCTGTCCTGATTTCCGACAAGATTTCAAGCTCAAAATTGAACTCCGGCAGTGGAAATTAGTGACAAAAAATAGTTGGAATGCACTGAGGAGATCTTACGGAAGCTCTGTGGTCAGTTTAGGGAGGTCCCTCTAAGAAATTTTTAGCACTTCTTCCCGTGGTCGTGGGAGGTGCCTTTTATAAAAATGACAAAGGAGTGGCTATCATGGCCAATTAAGGGGTGCATTGTGTTTCTTAAAAAGAGGGCAAAGGAGCTCTACAATTTAATTTGGCTGTGCTGGCCTCTATGTTTGATTTAGGTGAAGTTCCATGGGGGTGGCTCTCGGTTTTGAGCTTCTCCGGTGACTAGGCCGGCCGGAAATGGCAGGGGCAAGTGGCTAGGTGCTCAGGGCATTTAGGGGAATCTTTCAAAGCAATTTAATGCAATGGGGTTTCGTTTTTAATGCAATGGGGTTTTAGTTTGGTAAGGGTATCTTAAGCATGTGTATTTTTGGAAATAAAATCCCTTAATTTGGGGAACTTATGGTCTATGGCTCATCTAGCTTGGGTTAGATTGGCTTTGGCTCAGTCTTAGGGTCTAACCAATGGTTGAGGTGGAGTTAAATTGATGACTTTGGGGTAGTTAGGCCATTTTTAATGCATTGGTTCAATGTGGGTTGAAGTGATCAAAGCTTGGGTTTGGGCTAGGTTAGCCTTATCAATTGGCCCAATTGATTGATGAGCATTGTGTAGATGATTGTTATGAAGATTTTTGGTGAAGGGTTGAAGTGATTTTGATTTCAATTGGTAGGTCAATTTGAGGGAGTTTTGAAATTTGGCCAATTTGGCCATGTTAAGCTAGACATGGGTCTAGGTTGGGCTAGCTTTGGGCTAAGTCCAAGTTGAATTGTACAAATGATCAAGGGAGATGTTTTGAAGATTTTTCATGAAGGGATGGAGTGGAAATTTTAGGGTTAAAGCCATCAATTTTGTGGGATTTTAAAACATGGCCAATTTGGGGCAAATTTGGGGCTTTTAGACTTAGGTTGAAATCAAATAAAATTGAGGCCTAATCAAGGCCAATTAAAGATCAAGGATAATTTAAGGTTAAGTTTGATGTATAGGGATGTTATGAAGGTTTTTCAACACAAATTGTGGCCAATTGAGTGGGCTATGGGTTCAATTTTGTGGAACCAAGCCATAGAGCTAAAATTGGGGTTTTTGGCTGGGTTTTTGGTTTAGCTCTTTTTGGTTTAGCTCAAAATTGGGTTCAATTCATGGACCAATTGAGCTTAGATTTGGTCTAGATTGGTCACATCAAGAGTGGATTTGAGTTTAGAAATGAAATTGAGGTCAATTGAGACTAATTTGATAAACATTTAGAGTGATTTTGGGAAAATATTGGCCCTTAAAGGGCAATTTAGGGGTAAAATTGGGCAATTTGGGTCATGTGATAGCTGAGAAAAATGAAATTGAGAATATTTGGGGGGTTTTGGGAATTTTTGGGATTTTTTGGAATTTTTGGAATTTTGGGGTATGGAGTGGTATTTTGGTAATTTGGCCAATTTTGGTGATTTTGGGTAGTTTTGTTGTTCTCAAGGTGTTTGAAATGATTTTTGAACTGAGTTGGATATTTTGGGTAGATTTGGGAATTTTGGCCAAATTTGGGGTCCCAATCGTATGTAGGTAATTTGGGAGAATTTAGGGGCAAAATGATTGGTTAGGTATCTTGGTAGAGTTGGAATGCCAACCAACATCAGTAAGCCATGGACCAATGGAAACCCCATTTTGGGTCCTATATGTAGCGATCTTAGCCAAACCCTAGTCTAGGGCAAATGGGTTTAGGAGACAACCTATATGAGTCTCCCAAAAGTATCAAGGGACCAAAGCCTAGAAGTTCTGGGTTTAGGGTAATGAATGATTATGAGTACAAGTGATTACAAGTGAGTACCTTAGCCCTAGACCAACACCCAGGGTCAACCCTAAGGTCCAGCGTCCTAAGGGTAACTCATTTTGAGTTCCCTCATAGTGACCTCACCTACTAAGTACTAGAGGTTAGGACCAATATGTGGAACTTCAAGTTGAGTAGAGAAGTGTTTGAAATTTCTAATGGTGAGGGATCCTTATCTAGTTTTCTAAGAATAGTCAATAGGAAAGTCGTATGGCTAGACCTTAGGCTACTAAAGAGGAAAGACTAAACTAAACCTCAACCAAAATTGAGGTCAATAAATGGACCCCCAATAGGTGTGGTGTGCTAGGCAAGCACACCGTGCGTATTGGCGTTGACCGATGAGATTAACAAAAACCAATACAAACTCCTAAGTCAACAGATGCGGAAGTATGTGTAGAGTTGTGTGTGTGATTTATTTCTGCTGGGGATATTAACAGATGATCGTCTGATTGAAATCAAGGAGTAGGGACTCTCGCTTGGGATCGGAGAGTGAATTTTGAGTTATGAAATTTAAGGTATTTATAAAGGATGAAATTAGTGTGTAGGTGATGACTTCGAAGATTGAGAGTAGAAAGGTGTGAGTAGAGAATCAGACGCGATGTTCCATAAAGAAGAGCCTTACTCCTATCTTAAAGATGTAGGTAGAGAATTGGAAACTGTGGAGGGGCCTTACACCAATCTCGAAAGGTGTTGAAAATAAGGGGCCTTACACCAATCTCGAAAGGTGTTGAAAATAGGGTGTGATGTTCCATAAATGGGAGTCTTACTTCTATCTCGAAGATGTAGGTAGAGAATTGGAAGTCGTGGAGGGGCCTTACACCAATCTCAAAAGTGTTGAGAATAGGATGCGATATTCCATAAAGAGGAGTTTTACTCCTATCTCAAAGATGTAGATAGAGAATTGGAAGCCGTGGAGTGGCCTTACACCAATCTCAAAAGGGGTTGAGAATAGGATGCGATCTTCCATAAATGGGAGTCTTACTCCTATCTCGAAGATGTAGGTAGAGAATTAGAAGCCGTGGAGGGGACTTACTCCAATCTCAAAAGTCGTTGAGAATAGGATGCGATGTACCATAAAGGGGAGTCTTACTCCTATCTCAAAGATCTCCTTGGAGAATTGGAAGTCGTGGAGGGGCCTTACACCAATCTCAAAAGGTGTTGAGAATAGGATGTGATGTTCCATAAAGGGGCATCTTACTCCTATCTCAAAGATTTATGTAGAGAATTGGAAGCCGTGGAGGGGACTTACACCAATCTCGAAAGGTGTTGAGAATAGGATGTGATGTTCCATAAAGGGGAGTCTTACTCCTATCTCAAAGATGTAGGCAGAGAATTGGATGTCGTGGAGGGGCCTTACGCCAATCTTGAAGATGTAGGTAGAGAATTGGAAGCCGTGGAGGGGACTTACACCAATCTCAAAAGGTGTTGAGAATAGAATGCAATGTTCCATAAAGGGGAGTCTTACTTCGATCTCAAAGATGGGGAGTCAAAATCTGGGTACTGACTCCAAGATTCATATGAAAACAGTGTTGAGAGTTTGTGATGTTGAATTTGCAGAATTGTGTCATGTGAAAAGGTTGAATTTGTTGAAGAAGGTTTGTAGAGTTTTGTAGGGTTTTGGGCAGAATGTGAAATTCCGTGGGGATATGAAGAGAGTTAATGCAGATAAAGATGATTGTGCTACGCGCACAAAGAGTAGGAAACTCCGAAAATGAGATGATCCACTCAACATATTTGTTTCCTTTTCTTGTTATTTTTATCACATTTAATTTTTAAAAATATATTCTTAAAGTTTTAATTTTAGTTGGTTGATTTTCAAAATAAATTTTTTTTGTTGTTTACTCATTGGTGATTATTTTTTATTTAAATTTTATTTATTGTTAAAGATTTGTTGTTTCGTTCTTTGTTCATTGAAATTCTGAACCAATGCGTGGTTCGTGGCTTTCATCCTTCGCACAGAAAGGCAACTGACAAAAAGGCACATTTCTGAGAGAAATTTCCATTAATCTGTTTTAATAAAGATGTTACAGATCGAATATAGGCTGACACCTCGGAAAGGTATAATATAAAGTCCATGCTGCAGTACATCCAGAACATCTCATGCTATGAATATATTGTGGGCCGAATATATCAGATACATATCTTGTTGCTATAAAAATGAAAGTGAACCCTCTGACCATCTATACCAGGTACGGCGAGCTCCTGATCAAGCAGACCTTCTAAGTCATGCTTCAGGATAAGAGGGATAAGAGTCTTCTAAGTCATGCTTCAGGATAAGAGTTCCCTTCGCATGTACTTAGACGTACAACCCTCTCATAGCTCGTATGGCATTAGCTCTTCCAGTTCTGAGTCCGACTGGAATCCATATGGCATTTTGCTGTCATCCATTCTGCGGAAAGTCACAAACACCCTACAGTGTTGTACCCCTAGAATGCAATGTTTGGCGATGTCTGCACCGTTGCCTTTAAGAACGAGCAATGAACCGACTGGTAGAGGAATCTCCACAGAACCCTTGAACCACCAGGGTTGACGACATCGATTTATTTCCCAAATAAAATATTTCTCTTGCTCATGAATGAGACCGTGCAGAAGGGCCTCACAAAATCATGATGATCAATGTGTGGAGGAATGCAATCACCCTCTTCATAGATATTGATAATACAACTATTGGGAATGCAGGTAATAGGCAGAATATTCCATTTGACCTTTGATCATCCACTTTATCATTGGCGGTAGCGGATCTACTTGGTCGTGTTTGAGGATCCCAGGAGGATTCCTTTGTGTGTCATTTGTGAAGTTGTAGCAAGTTGCCACCCCTGCCACACTGGATAGTAATCCTCCCTTTTCCTCTCATCCATTTCCTCAACTTGGAATAGGTCCTTTCCATAAGAAAACCTACTCGACCTCTGTCCCTTAGGTCAAATATGCAGTCAAGTATACTTTGTTGGTCAGCCTCTGAGAAGACTCTGGTATAGAGTTATAATCCATCCAGTATGTTGATGAATTTTCCCTGAACTTGTTCGTAAAATTCAAATTCTATTTTATTTACTTTGCTAATTTTGTAGTACTCCATTGTACCAGGGGTTGGTAGCTGTTGCAGGCATTCCTCCCTTCGAGCATTGGCAGGAACCCAAACTGGTGTTGGTTGATCTAGAACACGAAACTCAGCGTCTAGCGAGATGTACGACTCTGGGCTCCATGGTACATACTGGTCCGTCCCCAGTGGGACATATGGCTCATCCATCATAAAATCTGAAGTAAGTGCTTGAGGTATATTCTTCCAATGTACTAAATCATTGTAAATGTAGAACATTGCAATCCGGGCATTCTACAAATGCGCCCGTGGCTGATGTCCCAGCGGGTATTTCAGCATTGCACGCCGAGCAACCCTTGCATAAAGCATCTGAAACCGAAAGTGTATCTGGCTTTATCACAAACCCTAGTTCTTCATCTGTGGTGGGTAGGCTAGCAGAAGTTTCTTTCAGGTTTGGATCATAAATATGCCCCTCAGGAATAAGGGTGGGCAAGTAGTTCATCTCTCTCTGACGTTTGCGTTCCTGTCTTAGAAAAGCTCTATGCTTCTTGCGGCTAGCAAT